>NW_015505759.1:654256-677025 GCF_001515645.1 Sinocyclocheilus grahami | reverse complement strand
CAGCGCTCTCTCCCACCTTCAATACCACGACTGAGGTGCCCTTGAGCAAGACACTGAACCCCCAACTGCTCCCCGGGCGCCGCAGCATAAATGGCTGCCCACTGCTCCGGGTGTGTGTTCACGGTGTGTGTGTGTGTTCACTGCTGTGTGTGTTCACTTTGGATGGGTAAATGCAGAGCACTAATTCGGAGTATGGGTCACCATACTTGGCCACATGTCACTTCACTTCACTATTAAATTCAACTTATATATTTAGTTAATATAATATACATTTAGTTTGTTGAAGTATTAAAATAACTTACAATAACTCAAATTAAATACAACTAAAAACTTAACAAAATACCTATACAGACATAATAAATTCAGACATAATTTAACAAAAATTTAAATAAATAAATAATTATACAAATCAAATGACAGTAGTTTATCAGTAATCCTAAAAAAAATCTGTGATCTGCGAGCAGCTGACCGAAGCCTCCTCTGAGCTGTTGATCCAATCAACGTTAAAACGCCGATGAAAGCGGTAAGAATTGCATGAAACATTGCTGATGTTCGCGCAGTAGTGAGGGCTCTTTAAATTTGGGCGCTGCTGTGAAGACGCATGTCACGTGACAACATCAACATGGCGGATGTAGTACGTCCGAATTCCATTCATACTACTCGCATTCATACTATATAGAACCTACTTTTTTTTTACGGTCGAGTAGTACGTTCAAATTCAAATGTAGTACATACTAAGCAGTATGCGATTTCGGACGCACCCTAGGACTTTTAAAGGCAGGATAATTGGAGAGGAACGAGACACACCTGGAATGAAATTAACATAATCAACATGAGGAAGAAACTGGGTCCACAGGAGCAAAAAATAAACTTGTTTTCCCTTTGAATTAAATTAATTTTTCTTATCCCATTGGCAGATATTTTTGTTGTTTTAAGCTTAAACTCACTTAATTTTGATACATTCTTCAGAAAACAAGACTTAATATCTTACGTAATTTTGCTTCTTAAATTAATCATGATCAAAAATACTGAGTAAGACAATCTGTTTTTTTTTTTGCAGTGCACAGAAGACAATAGTTTCATCATCCAGCTGAATTTAGTTCAAGTTTGGTTCTCATCTGATAATGTAAATGTGGTCAAATCAATAATATTACTAAATATTAATATTTAAAAATGCTACACATTTTTTTTAATACTGAATATTTAAAAACAGACCTCAACCTCATATTCACAGCCCCACTCACATAAGATAAGTGAAAAGTCTAGTTTGCTTTATTCTTGTACTCTCATATTCCCTCAAGATTGCCTTGTGCCATTTTCACTTCAATATTTTGGGGATTTTACTTTGGTATCCAGTCCCGTTCACTCGTCTGCCCATCCGTATGACATCTGCACTGGGCGAATGCACTGCCAAATACAGCTGGTTTGCTGTGCTCTATACACTGAAAAAAATTTATCTGGGTGGATGTAAATGTTACATAATTAAATCTGTGATATTAACAATAAAATGTTAAGTTTCTGTCTTTACATTAATATATCTAGTTTTGAATTAATCTGCATTTGTTCAAAATACAAGACAATCTGCATTTTTTTTCCTTTACAAAATGTATCTAAGTAATCCCAACCAATCTTCTTAGGTACACACACACACAACAAACAATAACCTTGTTTCATTTACTCAATATAAAATAATTACCCTACTTCCCTTCGTGTTTCGTGGGTCTGGTCTGGAAACCCCGCACATTCCAAACGAAGAGGAACACGCGGACTGAACAAGGTAAGAATAAAGTTATCAAAGTAAGGTTAGATGTTTGGTACATTACGTCAGCTTACTGGCCTAAAAGCCATACAGACATTGTTGAAGGTAGAGGGTTTGAGTTAGGTCCCTCTGTTAAAGATTTACAGTGCGCTTTCTGAGGTTCTTTCAATGCACTTTCTCAAGTTACACAATTACTGTTTCATATAGGGACTATGTTTGTGAGTCTATAAGAAAAATAGTTTGCTCTTTGAATTTATATCAGTAGAAACCCAAAGAAACTGAAATGTAGGTTTCTTAGAAGATCTGCTCCATTTTCATAAGTGGATCGTGTTTGTGAGCTTGTTGTTTTAAAGTCTTGAGAGCACGTTACTGTTACTGTTAAGGAACAAAAAACTAAATTGTATAGAAAATATTCTGTACAATGTAATTTTGTTTATTGAAAAAAGTCCTTACCGAAAGTGTTCAGTCATTTAAAATGTTTTGAAATAGAAGTTAAACATCCGGTTAGTAGGTTGAGACTGACAGATGTCCATTTAGTATTATGGGCAACCCTTTGCCACAGCATGAATATCTTGAGATGTATTGAGTGGATTAAGGTAAAATTTTGTGAAATTGAGAGAATAAAGCCTGTCAACTTTGACTTATAAGCTTTCCTCTAGCACCACCATGAAGCACAATTTTCTAATGTACACAATGTCTTAATCTGTGAGGTGTGTGTGTATATATATATTTATTTATTTTATACTGACCCTGTCCGTTTTACTATCAAATGGCCAAAATGTCAGCTTTATGTAATGTAATAACTAGATTTCCATATTTGATGAGTACATTCTACTAACATTCCGTTGACAAGTACCAGTGGTTAAATATTAAGTAGAAATACTCAATTGCTAATTAGAAAATTTGAGTACATGTAACTTAAAAATAAACTAACAAATTTGGAAAAACAAAGTAGATCCCACTTAAAATTTGGAACATCGAAATTAAAAAATTAAGTTGAATTCAATCAAAAATACACATTTAGAACTCTTAAAGTTATGTAGATCACACACACAAAAAAATTACTAAAGAAATACTAAAAGTAAGTTTACTTTGTGTCAACATTCTTTCAACAGACAGAAAAATTAAGTAGTTTTTACAAAGACTAGTCTTGTTTGATCTACATAATAAATTTATGCAAAAAAATTCATCATATGTTTTACGTAAATCGAGCAGAAAATTTTTATCAGTGTACCTTCTGGTCTGTTTTCTGCTGCTGCCTTGCATCGTGTTCGGCATCTCTCTGGCCGGATGGCAAGCCATGGTTGGATCCTCCTGCAGTGGATGCACTCTCTCAAACTGCTCGACAAGCTCATTACTAAAACAACGGTGTTGTGCTGCAGCCCGGCTCAACTTAATGACCCAGATGTGGTTGTAGTGACTCTCGACACAACAAATATCAAGTCAAAATCAAAGAAACAAGCCGAACAGTGGTATGACAACCCTGCCCTATCCCTACCGGAGGAGATTTCCTCCGAGCCGAGAGTGTTCAGACTTCGAGGACTAGAAAGATGCAACAGCACGCCATTATAGATTAGTCTTTCCATAATGAACCATCATGCTCTAAATGGCCAGTATCAGATTTAATCTCTGTTCTAAATTCTAGTGAGCTGCCGATGTAGACAGCATTTTAAGGCACCATGTGCATGAATATTATACCTAAGATATTGTTTTGGCCCAATTCTAAGACAGCATCTGCATTCACGTGTAAGCAAATCTCATAATGCACTGCAACAAGCTCAATAAGAGCAGATCTATCCAAGATGTCAGACAAAAGTAATTAAAATTTGACTTTTATCATTTATTTTATTGTTTTGCGTGTGCTATATATTTGTATGCTTATCAGAGTTTGCATGCTAATACTAAACTCTACTGAAATCAAAAAGGAGTGCTGTTTATGTTGCTGCCTATGCAGAGCATTTTAAATCAGTCACTATTTCAGTTAAGATGCTGTCTTAAAATGTAGCTACCAAAAGTAGGAACACTTGTCCTGTTTAAAAGTTTGGGGTTGGCAAGATCTTTAAATGTTTTTGAAAGATGCCTCTTATGCTCACCAAGGCTGCATTTATTTGATTAAAACTACAGTAAAAAACAGTAATATTGTGAAATATTATTACAATTTAAAATAACTGTTTTCCATTTGAATGTATTTTAAAATATAATTTATTCTTGTGATGCAAAGCTATATTTTCAGCATCATTACTTCAGTCTTAATTGTCACATGATCCTTTAGAAAGCGTTTTAATATGCTGATTTGCTGCTCAATAAATAATTTCTTTCTTCTTCAAGGGAGTTCACTAAGTTTAGGAACAGATGCTTAGTTTTACATACGGTGCTTATTCAAATTCTAAATGCACTTTTTGAGCAAATCAGTCTAATTTTATTCACCATAATATTTTCACAATTAGTTCAGAGAATTATATGAAGCTTTATCTCGAGGCCATCATGTCTCTGAGGAAACTGGGTGAACATTTTGTTGTTTTGTCCTGCAGTCATTCATGAATGTTTATTATCTCCAGCTCTATGTAAATCTCGCTGAATAAGCAGTTTGAAAATCTGCATCGACAGACGGGATCTGTATGGCACAAACATAATAAGTCAGGGCCATCCCAGCATGCCTTGTGTTATTAAAAATGCACATTTTAAAAACCAAATAGTTTGCTTTTTAATTTCCTTGCACAATGCTAATGAGAGAATGAACCACATCAGAAAATAGTTTGTTTTAATTAAGTATTAAACTTTCTCCAGTGTTTTGTATTAAAATTCATTTTAAAGCAGAATATTTGAACAAAATATTGAAATTGCAAGAAAAGTATTTTGATTTCAGAATAATATCCTATTAAAAACAATCAAAATGCATTAAGTATTTCTTCTTACAGTCAAAAACACATCATTTTAGATAAGTGTTCAGGAACAGACCTGAAAATTCTAAATATATACAAGCATGCATGCTATTTTGTGGTGTAAATGATCTTCTATGCATTGAATTAAACATTTATTTGACAACAACATAGCATACAATGCTGGTAAAACCTACCTAAAACAGCCTATAGCTGGTTGGCTAGTCTTAGCTGTTTTAAGTTGGTCTCCCAGTTTAAAAGTTCCCAAAACCCATTTGAAATTATCCAAGAGCTAAGACCCACAAACCAGCTCAGACTAGTTTAAGATGTTGGCTCCAGCAGGTACTGTTTAAATTTTGTTTTTGTATAATGTATTCTGTTTCTCATGCTATATTTAAAGGTGGTATGCAGTATATAGTATGTATTGTGCTCCATTCTGAAAACCAGATAGTGATGTAAATTCCCAGGTAGCACCTCATGCTATAGGGTCGGTGTGACAGGCTGAATGCTAATTATCTGGAGACTGTGGAGATGACATATCAGATGTTTTTATAGGCACATTGACTCACTGAAATGAACACAAACACACACGTAGACTGCCATTGAGATGCATGGGAATGCTAATAGATAGCGCTCTCCGGGTGTCATAGACTTCCTTTGCTGACACTACAGTTAATAATTGTGTGTGTAAAAATATAATTTAAATAGTTGAACAGCACTGTCAGTCCGTGCAGAAGGTATGGAATGTGCAGACCACATTAAGTAAATTTGAGGGCAGAGGACAGGCTTTTTAATTTTAATGATGCTGGACTTTGCCTTAATATACTTAAAACAATTATTATGGTGTTATTTATTATTTTCTGGTGTTTGATAGTTGTTTTGACATTGCCTTCATTTCAGTTTCATGCGTAAAAGAGCAGTCAGTTAAATAACTTAATTAGAAAATTATATGTAGTTCGCACAACATGAAGCTTGGTTTACCTGCATTTAAAGGAATAGCCCCCTAAAAAGAAAATTTTCTGAAAATGTACTGACGCCCAGTCCATCCAAGATGTAAATGAGTTTGTTTCTTCATTGGAAAAGATTTGGAGAAATGTAACATTTTATCACTTGTTCAACAGTGGATCCTTTTCATTGAATGGGTGCTGTCAGAATCAGACTCTAAATAGCTGATAAAAACATGACAGTAATCCACAAGTCATCCACATGACTCCAGTCTACAATTATTGTCTTGTGAAGTGAAAAGCTGTGTGTTTGTAAGAAACAAATCCATCATTTAGATGTTTTAACTTTAAATGTCACTTCCAGCTAAAATACGAGTCCATAATCCATAATAACGTGTCCTCCAGTGAAAAAGTCCATCTTCTGTTGTCTTCTCACATCAAAATCCACCAACATACTTGTTTAGAACTGTTTTTGCTTGTAAACAGTGCTTGATCTGTGCATATTTCGCTCCTGATTCAGATGAAATTACTTTTTCACTGGAGAACGCAATATTATGGATAGAGGACTCAACGGTTTAAAGTTAAAGCGTCTTAAGGATGGATTTGCTTCTTATCGTGATGTTTTTATCTCATTCTGACGGCATCCATTCACTGCAGAGGATCCACTGGTGAGCAAGCGATTTAATGCTGAATTTCTGCAAATCTGTTCAGAAACAAACTAAATCTACATCTTGGAGTACATTTTCAGCAAATTTTAAATTTTGGGTGAATTATGCCTTTAAGTATCCATGGGTCAGTTCTTAGGACGCAAATCCAACTCAAACATTTTAGATGAAAAATGATAGTTGAATCCACATCCAGGCTTAATCTATGATATTAATTGGGGTCTGAACGATGGGTCTTTTATGTCTTAGGTCAGGGTGTCAAAGAGATTATTTAAACCTAATGTTAGAGGTTTTTCTTGGGAACAACATGTAGAATCCTGATATTTTGAGGCTGTATTGTGTGTTCATAGAAGTAAATGGAAAATTAAGTAGTATGTGAAGAACGTATAGAAGTGAATGGAAGATTAAGTAGTGTACATGTGAAGAACGCAACACTATTTTAATTAACTGCCTGCTTGCCCAGGTCTTATAATGTGAGTAATGTGACTTCTAGGTATACGAATGAAAGCTCAGGATAGACTTCTGCCAAATGCAATGAATGTAATCAAAGTGGGAATGTACTAAATGTTAGACGTCTTTTCTGAGAGAATGAATTTGCAGGGAGTTTTTAGATTTTCTTGGTAAATTTGTCTCAGACATTTGCTTATTAGATTATTATCTTTCCAAGTGAATCTCAAACAGTGATGAGTCCTAGAACAAGCTGTAAGAGTCTTGAGCATCTCTTGGTGTCTGACTAAGCGATTTGCAGTCTTTTCATGGAAAGATCGGAGATAAATTCCTCAGAGTGTTTCTGCTCTGCGCAACAGCTCTGATGATAAAAGCTCAGAAGCCATAATAGAAAAACAAGTTTCTGCTGAATCCCCTAGAAATGTCTCTGAAGAAAAATACAGCTGTTATCTTAAGATTAATATATAAATGGACAGAAAAGCCGAACAGACTCAAGGCTATTTTGAATACTAATATTTCACACACTGAACACATTGCACATTGAAGATTCATTTTTAGAGCTCACATGAGCTCACATGATATATATGTATGTATAGCACTTGTATACATAACATTTTCATAATGCATAATATGAAAAGAAAATACATGCACAGTATGTATTTGGCAGATGCTTCTATCCAATGTGATTTACAAAACATTCAGACCATATTATTTGATCAGTATGTGACCTTGTTGGAGCTTTAGTTATGCTCTGCCAGACCAAAAACCTTTACCTTCAATTTGCCTGTAATGGATGCCTGTGGACAAGTGCTTTATTTGAAAGATAGTGATGTTTAATGTAGCATTTTTAACAGGGACACCATAAAACACACTCATATCTTATTGCTAATGAGTGCTACTCGTGCCTCATGAATGTTAAGAGGGTTATGTAATCAGTGTTGTGTTGAAATCATCTTTCCATTCTAGTAAGAGAGGACAGGTGTTGTCTAACTACACACACATATTGCTGCAGTGTTCAGGCTCTGTTCCAAACAGAACAAGTTGTCTACGTAGAGCCATTAAAGTAAAAAATCTACTTTTTTTTTTGCTTGTAGTCCATGTGTTTTAGCTTTAAGGTCATCTTTATGCCAGTGTACTCCTAATCGTTCACAAGCTTTTAGCTGATTTACACCTTTGATGATTCTCTCTGCACAACACAGGTTTTTGACCAGTCAGATGCTTTCTTGAGTAAGAATGTCCCTCCCACAAATAGCAACTGCAACTGACTGGCAAGTAGCAAATCATGTTACATGGCTCTGATATAATTAAAACTAGTTGGCTATTTAATGCATTTGATTTGTCATTCCCAAACATCCTGTTTCAAAAGAAATGTCAAAACAGGAAAGAAGAAGAAAAAAAAACTGCACTTGTTGACAAGTTTTACTATTATGGGAATGTTCCAAGCACTACAATGTAGATAAAAGGTATGTTACATTTTTGTGAAATTCCCTTTAAGTCAGCATCATTTATATCAATTCACAGACAATGGGGGGGAAAAAAACATCAACTCTAACAGGTATAATTATTCATTTGATACCTAAAAGCATTTATGATGATAGTTCTGTGTAGGTAAAAAAGGAAGCCTCTTATTCCCCCCTAATATTTGGGTGCTAAGAAAGCACATATTGTAATATATATATATTACAAAAATATAAAATATATTAAAACATATTACATACATACATTATACACACACACACACACACACATTTTTTAAAGAAGTCTCTTATTCTTACCAAAGCTGAGAAAAAATTAATAAATTAAATAAAATAAATTAAAAACGTAAAACGTGTTGAATTGCACTAATTGAAAAAAAAACATAAAAACAATTGCATTAATGCATTATATTTTCAGGGCTTGCAAAGGTGCTTAAATTCAGCATGGTTGTATATTTAAGCTGTGAATATTTCAATTGAAAACATTTCACACACACTCTGAGTTATATAATAGAGGGAAATGAGGAAAAGTTGCATGCAGGCCTTTAAATGATGCTCTGTTCCTCTTCCTCACCATCACTCATTCTAATGAATGTGCTGCTCGCGAATGCACACAACTCCATGCATACGTGCATACTAACCAGTCCTCACTGCAAAGGCCGTAAATTTGATCACGTTTCGATTACATAGAAATGAGCACCTGGAGGAACAAATTTGAAAGCCCTTTATTGATTGTATATAGAACTAATATTTCACTCAAGTTAAAACTAATATATATCAGCCACTGGGCCGTATGTCACGGATGAGTGTGCGTGTGAAATTTATCCAGAGAATAAACCACCGTATTTGATATTCAGACTGTTTATTTTTTGTAGGCTTACCAGGGTAAGGCAATCTGGATTCTGATCATTTTTATGGGCATTCAGTCATTCAGAACGTTTTTTGGTTTCGATTACATAGAAATGAGCACCTGGAGGAACAAATTTGAAAGCCCTTTATTGATTGTATATAGAACTAATATTTCACTGAAGTTAAAACTAATATATATCAGCCACTGGGCCGTATGTCACGGATGAGTGTGCGTGTGAAATTTATCCAGAGAATAAACCACCGTATTTGATATTCAGACTGTTTATTTTTTGTAGGCTTACCAGGGTAAGGCAATCTGGATTCTGATCATTTTTATGGGCATTCAGTCATTCAGAACGTTTTTTGTTTTTTTGCTTTGAATCTTACAAAAGCAAGTTTATACTTATTGTCATGCCACACACTCTCTCTGTCTCGGTTAACTAAACTGTTATTCCATCCATAACCACATTTAGATTCAGTGTGTAAGTGCTGCAACTGCGTGTGAAGGTCTGTTTTGTGCATCTGGGCCTGTCCGTGTCGTGACTGTGGGTCACGGCTGAGTGTGTGTCTCTGTCATTTCAGCCTCATTTGCACTGTCACTAAACACACAACCCTGTTTTTATTTGTCTGCTGTAAATGGCCCAGGCAGTGGAAACAGCTCTGCTGGATACCAACCTGTGTTTTTTCCCCAAACCCCGTTTAGAGGATAGAGACTGTGTTGGGTAGATTTGGACAAGTCTTATTTTGATATACATTATTTATGTTTTTCTAAAGATAGGCACTCTTTTTTATTTTTAGAATAATTTTTGATAGAAGATGCAAGAAAGTCCATTGCAGTAGTTCTCAGCCTTTCCACAATATTTGAAGGCCTAATAGCCCTAGTTTTGTTTTCAAAACTATATGGGCACTCCTAGTTTCTGTAAATAATATTAAAAGCAACTAAAATGTGTAATAAAATAGTTACATTTAATGATTATGCAATCTTTAGGAGCTCAATGTTCTTCAGGGATCCCTTTCAACAAATGACTACAATACTCTTCCAGTTTACTGGATAAGGATTAAGGATAATGATTTTGAAAATATTTTTACTCATTTTGTATGCTAGAAAATATTTTAGAGCTTGGCTTGAATAAACAAAAATGTATGTTCTTTATAAAAGCATTTAAAGATTTTTTTCATGTACATGAACTAATTTACTTATTTTATATATATTAACTTACCAGGTATAAATCACACTTTTAAAATGAGGCTTCCTCATACATTTACAGGTTTCCCAAGACTGTTGAAAGTTCTTCTAAGAAAACAAAGTTATTAAGGCAATGAATTAAAGGAATAGTTCACAAAAAAAATGAAAAATTGCTGAAAATTTAAGACGTAGATGAGTTTTGAGAAATCAGTTGCTCACCAATGGATCCTCTGCAGTGAATGGGTGCCGTCAGAATAAGAGTTTAAACAGCTGATAAAAACATCACAATAATCCACAAGTAATTCACATGACTGCAGTCCATCAATTAATATCTTGTGAAGCAAAAAGCTGTGTGTTTGTAAGAAAGAAATGCTTGTTTTATTTTATTTCAAGTACTTTTAAGGCATGGCCTCCTTTTTAATTTTGCTGAAGCTGCTTTATTGAGCTAAATATTAAACCAACAGTTCCTCAACTTTGTATTGTTCTTCACTTCATAACTTACTCAAAATCCATGTTTTTTTCTTCCCTCCGTCAGTTCTTGGCATGATTTTTTAAATACTTTATGTGCTTCAGTAACTATTAAATCCATCTCAGGAGGCTAATTAGAGATACTTTTTGTGGTTTAGCTACTCATAGTTGAGGTTTGGTTCTCTTTGTATGTTTTTTTTTTGAGTTGACCCATTAAACTGTGCCATTGTCATCCAATATATCTGAACCGAAAACTTGGTACATGCCAATAAACTTGTATAGTGATATTGTGCAAGCGCTCATGAATCAGCTCACAGTCTTGTCTAAAGGCTACTCAGGACTAAAAAAAAAAGTTCTGTTAGCTGGTAAATTAGTGTAATTTTAGGGGAATTTTGCTCTCTTCTGCATGTGAACTTAACCAGTTTGACACCATTTGTGAATGTAACTCATGTTATTAAGCATTTAGTGTTTATGGTGTCAGTGACTTAAGACACATTTGGAATATGATAGCATTGTAACATAATAACCATGTGCTGTGGTTTCAGAATGAGTTTGATATTTTGACACAAATGTTCTTTGCACCTTAATTCCTCAGTTTGTTTACTCTTGGAGTGAAAAGTTTTTCAGCTCAAAGCCAATAAACATACTGAACAGCCTGAACAGTTTGTTCCTGAGATGTTCTTGGTCTTTGTGTTACTAACCTTTTGTATTTTGAGCAATTGTTTCATATGTTTATTGTACAATAGTACTCTGTGTTTGCAAACACAAGCTTGTACATACTGTACATGCAGTGCTTTGTTTATTTGTTTGTATTTGTCTGTCTCTAGGGTTCAGCATTGAAACAGTCTTTTAATACAGCAGAAGCATCAGAGTCATTATCCAAAATAAAATAAATTATGCTGTTTGCATGCAGCAAAATTACCAAATAGACTTTTACATTTTGTAATGTGCAGTGGCTGTCTGTTACCACCACAATGCTAGGCTGTTGTGGCTAGTTGCCAGAGCATTGCTATGGAAGGTGTTGTTGCCAAGGTGTTCTGAGTTGTTTTTAAAGTGTTGCTAGGTTGTTCTGTGTAGTTGCTAGGAAGCTGTTTACAGGCTAAAGTCTCTATGATCTCTAAATAGCGATGGCAATAATATGGCATACTATTATAAAGGCAAACTATCATATACAGTAAGGACTACTCTTATTGAATAATATATAATATTAATATATATTAGTTAATACTATTATATTATAATACTAATATATATTAGTTTCACTAATTTTTTTTAAATATTAAGCACTTTCATTGAAGTCTTAAAGCCTGTTTCCACTGCAGAATAAAAACAAGTTTTAGAAAGGTAATTGCAACCTTTTTATCTCACAATTTGTACTTTGTTTCTCACAATTCTGAGAAAAAAAGTCAGAACTGCAATATATAAAGACAGAATTCTGATTTGTGACACAATTCCGAGTTTACATCTCAATTCCAATCTCACAATTCCTAGTTTACATCTCACAATTCTGATCTCACAATTCCAACTTTACATCTCATAATTCCACTCTCAAAATTCAGAGTTTACATCTCACAATTCCTAATTTACATCTCACAATTCTGATCTCACAATTCCAACTTTACATCTCATAATTCCACTCTCAAAATTCCGAATTTACATCTCACAATTCCTAGTTTACATCTCACAATTCTGATCTCACAATTCCAAGTTTACATCTCACAATTCTAATATCAAAATTCCCAGTTTACATCTCACAGTTTTGATCTCAAAATTCCAAGTTTACATCTCAATTCCGATCTCACAATTCCAAGTTTACATCTCACAATTCTAATATCACAATTCCCATTTTACATCTCACAATTCCGATCTCACAATTTTGAGTTTTCATCTCAAT
Organism: Sinocyclocheilus grahami; assembly: GCF_001515645.1. Lineage (NCBI taxonomy): Eukaryota > Metazoa > Chordata > Actinopteri > Cypriniformes > Cyprinidae > Sinocyclocheilus > Sinocyclocheilus grahami. The sequence goes on along the minus strand of NW_015505759.1, from coordinate 664,459 downwards.
GGCAATCTCACAATTCCCAGTTTACATCCCACAATTCCAATCTCACAATTCCCAGTTTACATCTCACAATTCCCAGTTAACATCTAAATCCAGATCTCACAATTCCGAGTTTACATTCTCACAATTCTCGGAATTTTGTTTTTTTGTTTCCACAACAAAATACAACAACAAATAAATTATAATGCTTTATTTCACAATTCTGTTTTTTTCTTCACATAACTGCAAGGTTATGTCTCACAATTCTGACTGTATATCTTGCGATTCTGATTTTTTTTCTATCAGAATTGCCAAAATTGCTCAGCCTTCATTGAGTCTGTACTGTGCACTTCAATAACTGTCTGATTTGGCTCAGCTACAACATCAGATATCAGAAGACTACAGAGGATGGTTTGGACTGCTAAAAGGTTTATTGGTGCTCCCCTGCCCACCCTTCAAGAACTAAGAACTGTATATATCCAGAGTGAGGAAAGGGGCTCAGAAAATCACTCTGGATCCCTCACATCCAAGCCATCTCCTTTTTGAACTCTTACCATCTGGCCAGCGCTACAGAGCTCCGAACACAAGAACTGCCAGGCCCAAGAAAAGTTTCTTCCCCCAGGCAATCTACCTGGTTAAATGTTCCCCTCTTCATCTCTACATACAAATTTTTGAGTCTGTACTGTGCACTTCAATAACTGTCTGATTTGGCTCAGCTACAACATCAGATATCAGAAGACTACAGAGGATGGTTTGGACTGCTAAAAGGTTTATTGGTGCTCCCCTGCCCACCCTTCAAGAACTAAGAACTGTATATATCCAGAGTGAGGAAAGGGGCTCAGAAAATCACTCTGGATCCCTCACATCCAAGCCATCTCCTTTTTGAACTCTTACCATCTGGCCAGCGCTACAGAGCTCCGAACACAAGAACTGCCAGGCCCAAGAAAAGTTTCTTCCCCCAGGCAATCTACCTGGTTAAATGTTCCCCTCTTCATCTCTACATACAAATTTTGTCTATTTCTGTTTATATATATATATATATATATATATATATGGATATAATTATGAGCATTAGTGTATTTATTTTGCTCTTGTTTCTTTCTCTTTCTCTGTCTTTTTCTTTCCTTTCTTGTTGTATTATCTTTGACTCTAACTCTTCTCTGGCTCTTGTTTTTGGCTCCTCTCGAGTTTGCGGGGGTCCTGATGCCATACGGGGTAAGAACATTATATTGAGCTGCGGGATCATTTCACAGCAGCGGTGCTTCTTATTTACACTCTATCCAGCACTGCTGTGAGTGCAACCGAGTGCAGAAACAAAGCGGAGCTCTACCGGTCCTGGAGTTCATCTGTCTGCGAGAGCAAACAGAAATTAAAGTATCCCACGTCTCCATATCCTCTGCCCAGGTTTGTGTTGGGCAGCTGCCAAACGTGGAGAGGGAGAATAATACAGTGAAGTATTTCTTTAATTTGTAGAGTGTTAACATTTACTGACTCTTTTAACTGTCTCTGGCACACGAGGGATCCTGAATGCTAGAAATAAAAAGGTTTTGTTCTTTCCTTCAGGGAAAATGTAACATTCTCGATGAAAGCTTATCATCAAAGTTTAATATTTTGTGGGTTTTAAATATCTTACACAGTTGTGTTCATTGGTCCAAAATTCCACTGCATTTAACTATTTGATGTGTTCTGATTGGCTGTGATTGTGGCCTATCATGTGACACTTTTGTTTTCAATATGAAAACTTCTTGATGGAAATTTGTATTATTTCACATAAAATGGTATCTAATGGTAATATCATGTTACTATGATTACCATATTTTGTGTACAATGGCATTTACATAAAACTCTATCATGGTAGTGTCCAAAAACTATGGTTTTACCATATTATAATGTCCCAAACTAACATTGCACACAGAAATTTTTTTTCATTCATCCAATTAAAAAAATGTAAGGTAATGATTCACATCTATATTTTTTAACTTGAGCCAATGAAAAATAAATAATTTGCCCTTAGGGCAAAAATTGGATGAATGAAACATTTTTTTCAGTGCACTATGATGCTTTTTAAAGGAACAGTTGTCAAAAATTAAAATATGTTGAACATGTACTCACCCTCAGGCCATCCAAGCTCTAGATGAGTTTGTTTCTTCATTGGAAACAGATCTGAAGAAAGCGTTATTATGGATTTTGAACTGGTATTTTGACCAGATGGGAGTAAAAAAACATGGATTTTGGGTAAGTTACTTAGGGAAGGAGTTACTTGCATCTCTCAGTTGAGGAATGTGAATTAAAAGCTTCAGCTTCAGCAAATTTAAAAAGGAGCCCAATGATTTGAAATAAAATAAAACAAACGTGTTTCTTATAAACATGCAGCTTTTCATTTCACAAGACATTAATTGATGGACTGGAGTCGTGTGGATTATCTGTGGATTATTGGGATGTTTTTATCAGCTGTTTGGACTCTCATTCTGACGGCACCCATTCACTGCAGAGGATCCACTGGTGAGCAAGTGATGTAATGCTACATTTCTCCAAATCTGTTCCGATGAAGAAACAAGCTAATCTACATCTTGGATGGCCTGAGGGTGAGTACATTTTCTGCTTTTTTTTTCATTTTTGGGTTAACTATTCCTTTAAGAGCCCTGTACTAAAGCTGAATCCTGCTCTTTATCTTTATCTTTCTCTGGCTCTCACAGATGTGCTGTCTACGATGACAACTTAATTTTTTGGCTCAAACGTAGAGTGGTGTGTTATGCATTGGCATCGTGCACATTGATTCCCAATGAGCCAGTCGCACATGCTTATGCACTCAGATGAATGTGTCAAGCACTTAATTGTTCATTGGTTGACTGTAACAAATGAAGCTTGGCTTAAGGCCACAGAGAGGGTGCAGGATAACAGTTAATAGCGAGATCTGCTGCAGGAGATTGTCAGATGTTTGTTCATCTGTTTTATTTACTGTTTTCATTCATTTATCTTACCAATGACAATTCCAGATGGAACTTAGTATTTAGTGTCAACTGAAATATTTAATGTGATTTGATTTATTTAGTACATGATAATAGCAGCGAAGGTGGTAGACTTTAAATAGACCTCTATTCATGTCTATTCATATGCATACAAAGTGGATAAAAAAACAAACACGGTAACACTTTCTATGAAGCCCGTATTCATAATACATTGTAAGGGTATTCTTAAGGCATTATAACAAATGCATAATGCATTATAAAAAAACGTATAATATGTTATATCAACTCATGAATAATCACAACAACAGTTATAATACATCATAATACTTACGTATTTGTGGTTATAAGTTTAAGAGTATGATTATTTATAACACACAATGAACACCATATTAAATCTACTTCATTTACAGAAGAATGGTAGAATCTAGTATGGTAGAATAAGTTGACGTACTTGCAAAGACACTTATAGTCACTTTTATCTGTTGGTTGACTGTTACGTTATGATTAGGGTGACCATACGTGCCATTTTCCCAGGATGTGTCTTGGCCAGGATTTCTATATTGCCTAAAATATCTAGGTTTTGCCTTTGTTTGCATGTGCAGACCGATCGGTGTATGACATCAAAGTACCATACAGACGGTTATGCTTTCGAAACGCTCTCGAGGTACTTTGATGTCAAACACTGATCGGTCTGAGCCGCACTGCTTTTAAGTCGAACACACCTACACTCTAAAAAATGCTGGGTTATTTCAATCCAACTTTGGGTCAAATTTGGACTAACCCAACTTTTGGGTTAAAAATGTAATTTAAAAATGTAACCCAACGGTGGGGTTAGTCCATATTTGACCCAAAGTTGGTTTGAAACAACCCAGCATTTTTTTAGAGTGTAATATGTATGCGTATTTGCATCACTTTGACCGTAGATCACCTTCTCACACGCCATGATTGGTCCATTATGTACAATGCTTGCATGTTATTGGTCAAACTACTTTTCGATCATTACCTTCAGCAAGCATGAAAACAGGAAAACAAAGCCAAAACAAATCCTGGCCAGGATACGTCCTGGGAAAATGGCACGTATGGTCACCCTAGTTATGATGTTTTGTCATTGTGTTTACATCATATTTGTGTTCTGTTGGATGTCTTTTTTTTTTTTGAGTTTCAGATCGCAGCTGATTTGCTAAGGGGGATGCCGCCTATTAGCGGTAATTGGGTGATCAGCGGGCAGCTTTATAAAACGCCTCTTCCGCTCTTCAGAAGTTGGTGGTGCGACTTCGGGCCGGTGTAGTGCCTAAATTTGCACCCTGCGAAATTATGCACCCCCTAGTATTGGTAGGTTTAGGATTAGACGTGGGGGAGGGGTTAGGATTAGGCAATCAGGTAGCAACTTCAATGAGGGGGTGCATAATCAGGCAGGGGTGCAGAATTCGGCACAACACCGGTCGCACTGTTCCAGACTCCCTGTTCGCCGCCAGGCCAAATATGTATTGTTAGTGTTCTTCTCTTTTCTTTTTTCCTCGGATTGTTTTTTCCTTTGTAATGTGGTAGGAATGTAGGAGAGACCTGTCCTTTTTGTTTAAATCTCATTTCTACAATGTTTTTTTGGACAAGAGTAGTTAGGTTAGGTTGATTGTATTTATTTTTCTTTTCTTTGTGATAGGTTATGTACATTGCTGTTTTATTTTGTTAGATTGGTTTTGTTTGTTATTTTGGGCCTTGGGTCTCTCTGACGAAAAATGCCACTTTATTATTGTTACTTATTTATATTTCTTTTTAATTTTGTTCTTTAATGAAATTTCTTAATTAGTGGTTGCGTTTTCCTTAGTGACGGACAATAAAGCTACCTCACTTTAGTGTGGTTTCGTTGTCTTTTCTCTTTTTTTTTTTTTTTGGTCTGGTGGCCTGCTGGAAGCCTTTTGTCCTTTCCGTTCGTTTATTGAGTCTTACCCCTAGTGGACGTAATATTGACCATCAAAATAAAGTGTTAGCAAATAGTTACAGTAGCAGACATACTAATACTCTAATGACCGCTAGTTGATATGTAGTTACAGAGTCACTTATCAACAGCTGTTTAAAGGGTACCATTAAAATAATCAAACTGATATTACAATAAAAATAGTTCAAAGCAAATGTGTCATATTACACATTCATCTGATCTGATATCTGATCTTATGGCTGTTTGAGAGAATTTTTTATTTATTATTTTTATTATTACTACTTATAAGTGGTCTTTGACCGCTTTAAGTAAAGTAGCATAAGAAAAATTGCAAGATATGAGACTTATAATACATTATAACTATGAGAAATATAATCCATTGTAAAAGTGGGTGCAACGGGTTCATTGTGTTATAAATCATCATACTCTTAAAAGCTATAACCACAAATAAGTAAATATTATAATATATTAAAACTGTTCTTATGAATATTCATGAGATGATACAACATATTACACGTTTTTTTATAATGCATTATGCATTCATTATAATGCCTTAAGAATACCCTTATAATGTATTATAAATACGGGCTTCACAGCAAGTGTTACCAAAAACACAACTATACTGTATATTTAGTCTTAAAACACTTTCACCATAAACTATAGACTTATTCATTACTTTTACTTTTAAAAACGTTTGCACAAAATTTACAACGCAAAGTGTATTGCATTGTCACAAAATTACTTAATGTTCAGCATATATATATATACACTGTAGAAAAATAATTTTTTTAAGTTGTAAATAAAAAATATTTAAAATTTTATTCAATGTTATTTGTTGATTCTTTGTATTTAATTAAGTTTACTAGCAATTTATGGTTGAAAACTGTTTCTAAATCCTAGAAAGAAAAATACAGTCCTACACCATTTATTTTTCAATGTGAGTTAAATGCATTTTTTACTGCTTATACTTTTGAAAATTACTACATTAAATGCATAACTTAATGTGATCTCGTCAGCACGGCATCATCTAGCAAAACATAAATGGAATGCTAAATTAACATTATGTGGCTTCTTAGTGCTATACCAGCTGGTTCACATTAAATAATGATATTTCCTAAACCTACAGGTGAAAGTCATCTGGTTTCCCTCAGGGTCATAAAAACAATGAATTCCTGAATAAACATACTTAAAATTCCAAACTGCACCAACAATGGTAAGTTCTTTTGTAAAAACAATCCTGTGTCAGGTTTAATGTTAATGCTCATGTGGACGTGTGCAACATTCCAGGAGGGCAGATGGGATAAAATACATTTTATGGTGGATTTCCTTGAAAATGCAAATTCCATGAGGGAGAGCATGGACCTTAGTGAGACACAAAGGTCAGTGAATGTTTTTAACTATGAGCATGTGTGAGTGTGTGACAAGCTGTTTGCCGCATATAAGATTTGGGGAAATTTAGCATTACATCACTTGATCACCAATGGATCCTCTGCAGTGAATGGGTGCCGTCAGAATGAGAGTCTAAACAGCTGATAAAACATCACAGTAATCCACACGACTCCAGTCCATGAATTAATGTCTTGTGAAGCAAAAAGCTGCGTTTTTACTTTTAAAAACGTTTGCACAAAATTTACAACGCAAAGTGTATTGCATTGTCACAAAATTACTTAATGTTCAGCATATATATATATACACTGTAGAAAAATAATTTTTTTAAGTTGTAAATAAAAAATATTTAAAATTTTATTCAATGTTATTTGTTGATTCTTTGTATTTAATTAAGTTTACTAGCAATTTATGGTTGAAAACTGTTTCTAAATCCTAGAAAGAAAAATACAGTCCTACACCATTTATTTTTCAATGTGAGTTAAATGCATTTTTTACTGCTTATACTTTTGAAAATTACTACATTAAATGCATAACTTAATGTGATCTCGTCAGCACGGCATCATCTAGCAAAACATAAATGGAATGCTAAATTAACATTATGTGGCTTCTTAGTGCTATACCAGCTGGTTCACATTAAATAATGATATTTCCTAAACCTACAGGTGAAAGTCATCTGGTTTCCCTCAGGGTCATAAAAACAATGAATTCCTGAATAAACATACTTAAAATTCCAAACTGCACCAACAATGGTAAGTTCTTTTGTAAAAACAATCCTGTGTCAGGTTTAATGTTAATGCTCATGTGGACGTGTGCAACATTCCAGGAGGGCAGATGGGATAAAATACATTTTATGGTGGATTTCCTTGAAAATGCAAATTCCATGAGGGAGAGCATGGACCTTAGTGAGACACAAAGGTCAGTGAATGTTTTTAACTATGAGCATGTGTGAGTGTGTGACAAGCTGTTTGCCGCATATAAGATTTGGGGAAATTTAGCATTACATCACTTGATCACCAATGGATCCTCTGCAGTGAATGGGTGCCGTCAGAATGAGAGTCTAAACAGCTGATAAAACATCACAGTAATCCACACGACTCCAGTCCATGAATTAATGTCTTGTGAAGCAAAAAGCTGCGTGTTTGTAAGAAACAAATCCATCATTAAAATGTTTTAACTTTAAACCATCGCTACAGTTCAAAGTGCATAATCCATAATAACGCATCCTCCAGTGAAAAAGTCCATCCCCTGTTGTCTTCTCAAATCAAAATCCACCAACTATTTTGGACTGTTTTCACTTTTCATTTCACAAGCCATCTTCATTATGAATTTGTCATGAAGATCACTTGTGGATATCTCTCATGTTTTTTATCAGCTGTTTGGACTCTCATTCTGACGGCACCCATTCACTGCCGAGGATCCATTGGTGAGCAAGTGATGTAATGCTACATTTCTCCAAATCTGTTCAGATGAAGAAACAAATATTTTGGATTGCCTGATTTTCAACAACAACAACAATAACTTTTGAGTGAATTTTTTTTTAAAGAATTCAAGTTCCCCAGTCTTCTGTATTTTCGGAATAATTTACAACAGAACCTGGAGAAACAGACCAGGAGAGATAACGAGAAAGAGACAGAGCATGGATGATGATATTTAAAGGTATAATTAACCCAAAAATATATATCGTTTTAATGAGACAATATTTGATGTAACACTTATTGCAGTGAATTGTAGTTCACTATTAATTTAGTCTCCTTAAATCTAATTTGTTCTTCAGCATATTCAGATTATTGTGCCTTATTTTGTTACATGTCAGAATCAATAGCATTTACCATCAATAACATTAAATCTGAATGCCAATGATATACATTTCATTCTGTTCCTTACATAAAGGTATCGCATGACTTCATAATAGAGTCATGTAGGAGTTTATGGGGTTTTGACCTTGTTGGAGCTTGATAGATTACAAAAAATTGTCTTTCTATACACTGTAAAAGATGGTCATGATTTTAATAATAAAAGACTGTCAAAATGCTAAAGTAAAAACCTGTTAACTGGTTTACAGTACGTTTCCATATTATATACAGTAAATAAATGTAATTAAATTTAATGTAATTTTACAGTAACATTATTTAAAAATTATGGGTTTTGGAACAAGTCATTGTATAATTTACAGTGAAAAAATGTAAACTGTCATTCTAAGAATTCCCTGCATGACACTTTACATTTTATGTTTTTTCTGCAGAACAACTTTATCTTTTTAGTTTTTCTTATCAGTTGTGTAGATTAGGGTTTTATCTTACATCTAATGTTGTTAAATTAATGTTTATTGCATTATATCAGTAGCATGTGTGTTACCATGATGGTGTTTGTGTGAATGACACTGTGCAACTTCTAAATATTAATATTTCCCTTCCCAGCTTGTGGAAAAGCTGCTTTTGTTGTGATGAGTTTTGACTTATCATGTGACTTATTCACACCTGTTTTTGGTGGTTATCAGTGTATTATAGTTGTACAATACAGTAGTACTTTAGTATGTTGGTATATTAACATTATATCAGTTAATGAAATATTTTTTTGCTTTGAATTTAAGTTAAGTCTGTAAAACCTAAAATGTTGCCACCATATTTTTTACAGTAAAGTTCTGGCAACCACATATGCTGATATTAAATGTCACAGATTTTTTTTTACAGTGTAGAAAAGAGCAGCTCAGAATTTCTTAATCTTTAATCGTCCCTTGATTTGAGCAACGTTAAAGTCCCTTGGGGTCAGATAGACCCCAAACGTTTACAGAGCGATTGCATAAGGAAATATACTTTTTTTTATATGACAAACTATATATAACTTTTTATTTACTTCTCAGCTATACATTTATGCTGTGTTTTTGTGGATATTTGGTAGTTTTTTACCTATTTACTGCACAAATACTCAACTATGCCATAAATAGTCTTATAAAAAATTATTGTTCTATGAAAAAATCCCTTAAATTATGACCTAAATTAAATATAAAAGGTTTCTGGATATTGGCCCATGTGTTAGGGACAGAATACTGACATCTGCAGGTTAGAGGAAAATCTTTAGGTATTATAGTTAAAGAAAGAAAGTGCAATGACCACATATATCCAGCAGAGGTCCATAGGGACTCATTCATTTTCAGTTCAGTTTCAAGTCCATTTTTCTTCATGTTTCAATTTCTCCTCACAACTTTATGATATATATTTTGTGAATATATATTTAAACATTCTAAAATACATTAAAAAAATCTGTATTTTTGTATTTATTTTCGTTGTTGTCTGATATATTTTGAATTATTTGCTTTTGCAAATTATTATACATAAATTTGCAGAAATGTTACAAGTCAGCACTAAAAGACATGACTGTAATCGTATACTATTTATTTCAGAAAATTATTTATCACAAATAAACACTGCATAATCCTCCTCTTCAGATTCCTGGTAATCCTGTTCAAACTCAGTTTCATCTTCTGTGTCAGTAGTAAAGTCCTCAAGACTATCTGGTTCAGTGTTCTCTGGGCCTTCTTCACTGTCACTTTGATCCAGTATGAAATCCAGGGTCTCCTCAAGACTGTACCTTTTGGCCATGGTGCTGCCACAGAATGAGCTCAGTGCAGGACCCAGACAGCCACTTTTACACCCTAACTGTGAGATGTTTTCAAAATACTGCTGCAGCTCTTTCATCAAACAGTAAACTTTCTCAGAGTGCAAAAGGTTAGCTGCCTTTCATCTTTCTTTTATCTGCCCTTTTCCCTGTCTTTCTGTGTGTGTGTGTGTGTGTGTGTGGTGTGTGATATGTCTACTCCTTCGCACTGTTGTGCTATTAGCCAAAATCTAAAAAATGCCCCAGACACCTGCGTGCGTGTGTGTGTGAGAGAGTGAACATGCTTGTTCCATGTTGCCTTTGTGCTCTAGTATTAGT
>NW_015505759.1:618037-654057 GCF_001515645.1 Sinocyclocheilus grahami | reverse complement strand
TATAAAAAAATGCTCTCTTTTACAGTCACACACATGTATGTGTTTGTCTCTGTGTGTGTGTGTGTGTGTGTGTGTGTGTGTGTGTGTATGAGATAGAAAGTTCGTTCCACTTTATGTTTATGGTCTAGGACCAGACCTTTATTTAAATATAGAACATTTCAGATTTATACTGGATTTATTTATTTATTTTGACAAATTAAATGGAAAAAAAAACTATTTTTTACATTTTCCCATTCATTTTCAATGTGGGGTCAATCTGACCCCAAGGACCTTTAACGTGATTTATTTTTTTAGTTCCCGATTTTGTGTGTGTGTTTAGATAGATTATTTAGGAAAAGTCACAGAATTTCATGCCCATGGAATGAAGGGAACACTTTTAAAAAATAAAGGAAAATTCAAATGGGGTCAGCTGGACCCCAGGGAACAATTTTAAAGGGGTCCTATTATGCTCTTTTACAAAGTCTTGATTTTGTTTTGGGGGTGTACTAGAACATGCTCTCATGCTTGGTGGTTCGAAAAATGCATTATTTTTCACATAATTTACATTATTAAAACACCTTTCTCCCCATCCTGGCACAAACGGCTCGATTAGTTCCGGCTTTGATGAAGGTCTGCCTTCCGAAAAACTAAATGTGTTGTGATTGGTTAGCTGTCCCAGTGCGTTGTGATTGGCAAACAGCTTGGACGGTGTTTCAGTCCTGCCCCGTCCCTTGCCCCGTCTTTCAACAAAAACTTTTGGGTGAATCCGGCACTGTACTCCCTCATGTTGAGGAAGCTCAAGCGTTTTAACCACAACTTCGCCCCTCCCCACCCCCCAACCATTCAAATTTCTGTAGGCGGGAATTATTTGTAATGATATTCCAATGAGCCGCTTTGTGATATCACAAAGCCCGGAAAACAAACGCTGTAGTCCAAACGAGCCGTTCGTTGTAGTTCTTGAAAAGGGATTTTTAAAAAACAAAATATCTCCCTTTGGAGTGGACTTTGAGATCTGTAAATATCTAGATCTTTTTTTATGCCCAAACATACACACTACACACTGATTAAAATTAAAAAAGTGAAAAAGCATAATAGAACCCCTTTAAACATTTTGTGTTCCTCACAAGAAACAAAGTCATAGAGAATGAGACAGGATGAGACAGGAGACAGGAGAAAATATGTAGAATATGTTGTTTGTATTCCTGTAGGGCATGAAATGCTGTGACATACAGAGGTCGTGATTTAATAAGTCTTGTATAAAACGTCTTATATAAAATACATTTCAATGCTTTGATTTCCCTGGGGCCATTTCTGTGAATTATATATTGAAATGAATGGGCTGATGGAGATGCGGGTGTCTCTAAACATCCCGTTTCCGGGACGCAGCTGCCCTTTACGCATGCAGCAATTCTCTGACCCTCAAATGCATATAGTGTGATGGTCTTTTATCAAACAGTATAAATGATGCACACGTCCCTGGTGGACAGCCTGACCCGCAGTAGCTATGTGGTATAAAAACGTGCTGATGAAATCTGCAGAGAGAGGAGTTTTAGAAGCAAGGCCTTTAAAGATATGCATAGTTTATGCTCGCTGTGTTTACATTTGGAATGGATCTGTGCAATTTGTGTGTGTTTCTGACCTTGAGAGCAGCTGCCAGAGGACTAAAGTATTTATATAGTTTTTTAGCCTTATGGGAAAGACAATAAATCTTATTTGAATTAAATTACTCATGCTACATGAAATGCAACAGCTCTCTTATTTTGCCTGCATACATAAAATATACTCACATAAAGCAATACATACTGCATGGCAAATCGTCACAAAAGTTTATATCGCAATTTTATATTATCACAATTTTGCAAATCTTGCTTATATATATATATATATATATAAACCAACTTCATCTGCATACATAAAGCATATGCACATAATGCAATATATTCTATATAGTAAATCTCAATTGACTGATTTAGGACCATGTGTTATTTCAGTTTTTCTTTTTTAATAAATCTGCAAAAATGTCAACAATTCTGTGTTTTTCTGTCAATATGGGGTGCTGTGTGTACATTAATGAGGAAAAAAAATTAACTTAAATGATTTTAGCAAATGGCTGCAATATAACAAAGAGTGAAAAATTTAAGGGGGTCTGAATACTTTCCGTACCCACTGTATATATATGTCAAACTTTATTCGCATACATACAGGGCACTCACGTAAGGTGATATATACTATATAGCACATCTCAACTCTGTGATGATGTAGCGAATATTATTGTACAGTATATGCATATTATTGTTCAGGTTTAATCTGCTGAATGGGACTATAAGGCATGAAGATATTAAGAATAAGATATTATAAACATCAACATCAGAATTTTCTGTAAAACTGATTTGAAACAGTTTGTATTGTGAAAAGTGCTATACAAATACATTTGACTTGTCTTGATCACCATGTTGCTTGGGTGTTGTGGGTGGTTGCCAGGGTTTTGCTATGTGGTTGCTAAGGTCAGTCAAAAGTCTCAAGTTAAGCACCAAATTTTATAAAATGTAAAGGGGTTTGTTCAGATCATTAACCCAGCATCTGAACAACAGTAATAATGATGCTTGCCTCTGCTAACTATTAATAAGATCTGGCGTATGGGGAAGACAGCATGAATTATTGAAGTGACTCCTTCACTTTCAGAAAAAAGGTACAAAACTGTCACTGTACCATTTCAAAAGGTACTAATATGTATATTTATAAAATAATATGTGCTGTTAAAGTCCTAATGTGTACCATTTAGTGGTAAATAAGGTAACGTTTAGCTTTTGGTACTGCCCCAGAGTATATGGTTGTAAACTCATTGGACATTCCTGAATTTCTGAATTATTTTATCAAGTGTTTGAATACAGACGGTTACAGACTTTGTGTTCTAAAACCTATTCTCCATTTATGTGAGAAAATCGATAAGGCCTGATGCGCATGAAATGAGCTGAACTTTAAGAATACAGCTGATGTTGATCTGAGGTTGAATACAGCTTCAGGCCAATGAAAAGCCTTTCTGACAATTATTTTGTTTTCTAGGAGATTGTTTGTGTCTAAAACTCAGTGTTCTTTGCAGTTCTCTTCCATTTATTATTTTCTTGATCTTGCTTGGTCTAAACTAAGCTGTAGACGCAAACCCGCGCAATATTTAACACAATGCTGAAATGTGCTTTACAACAAGCAAAAAAGATTTCAGCAAAACGAACAACACACACTCAAATAATCACTGAAAAGTTTTTTTATTATGTTATTTTATTATGCTTTTATAATGCTGTAAACATCAGAATGCAATATCGGCATCTTACTAGTTACTGTTGTCTGATGAGGCAAGCTTCACTATCACTACTGCATACTGAGCAATAAAAGCCTTACCAGAATATCAAGGTCAATTCAGGAATTTCTGAGACAATAAGCAACCACCTAGAAACCACATAGCAATCTGCCAAAAACTCTTTGTGAACACCTTTGGAACTGCATAGCAATGCCATGGCAACCACATACCACCTTCGAAACTGTATAGCAGCACCGTGGCAACCACATACCACCTTTGTAACTGCATAGCAATACTGTGACAACCACATACCACCTTCGGAACTGCATAGCAATGCTGTGGCATCCACTCTAGCATCCTGGAAGTGCTGTAAGCATGACTGTCATTTCAGGAGTAATAATTGATTGAAATGCTTTCAGTATAAGAGCACATGGCTATCAGCAGCTGTGGCTCTAGATGAAGCTGTAAGTAGTTCATCAGGAGGATTTTAAAGCCATTAGAGGCTATGGAACATTTGGTGCATTCAGTTGTAACTGCCACACTTGCTTGATTTAAACATTTTAAAAAGGGAAAACAAGAGGCTGATTTGCATTTCAGCAGAGATGTTAATGGACACTCTTAAATGATGTTTATTTTACATCAGTAGCCTTGGAGACCAGGACCAGGGGACAATGAAGTATTTGAAAGTTCTCTGTAAGGTTCACACACTGAACGATTTACTGTTTGTAGATTAGTTAATGGAAAACTTTGGTATCACCATTATACTGCTTATTTAAGACAGAGAGAGAGAGAGAGAGAGAGAGAGAGAGGATACAGATATGATTATGGACATTCAATACTTTTATTCAGTAAAGATGCATTGAATTGATAAAAAGTGACAGTAAAGATTTATAATATTACAAAAGTTTAAATGCTGTTCTTTTGAACTTTCTACTAATCAAAGATAGGCTACATTACAAGCACAACTGTTTTCAGCATTGATATAATCAGAAATGTTTTAGTAAATCAGCTTATTTTTTGAAGGATCATGTGACACTGAAGACTGGAGTAATTATGCTGAAAATACAGCTTTTTATCCCATTCAAATAGAAAACAATATTTTTAATTGTAATAATATTTCATAATATTACTTAAATGGAAGACGTTTGGGATGATCAGAACCCTTCCTAGAGCTGGCCGTCCGGCCAAACTGAGCTATCGGGGGCGAAGAGCCTTGGTGAGAGAGGTAAAGAAGAACCCAAAGATCACTGTGGCTGAGCTCCAGAGATGCAGTTGGGAGATGGGAGAAAGTTGTAGAAAGTCAACCATCACTGCAGCCCTCCACCAGTCGGGGCTTTATGGCAGAGTGGCCCGACGGAAGCCTCTCCTCAGTGCAAGACACATGAAAGCCTGCATGGAGTTTGCTAAAAAACACCTGAATAAGATTCTCTGGTCTGATGAGACCAAGATATAACTTTTTGGCCTTAATTCTAAGCGGTATGTGTGGAGAAAACCAGGCACTGCTCATCACCTGTCCAATACAGTCCCAACAGTGAAGCATGGTGGTGGCAGCATCATGCTGTGGGGGTGTTTTTCAGCTGCAGGGACAGGACGACTGGTTGCAATCGAGGGAAAGATGAATGCGGCCAAGTACAGGGTTATCCTGGACGAAAACTTTCTCCAGAGTGCTCAGGACCTCAGACTGGGCCGAAGGTTTATCTTCCAACAAGACAATGACCCTAAGCACACAGCTAAAATAATGAAGGAGTGGCTTCACAACAACTCTGTGACTGTTCTTGAATGGCCCAGCCAGAGCCCTGACTTAAACCCAATTGAGCATCTCTGGAGAGACCTAAAAATGGCTGTCCACCAACGTTTACCATCCAACCTGACAGAACTGGAGAGGCTCTGCAAGGAGGAATGGCAGAGGATCCCTAAATCCAGGTGTGAAAAACTTGTTGCCTCTTTCCCAAAAAGACTCATGGCTGTATTCGATCAAAAGGGTGCTTCTACTAAATACTGAGCAAAGGGTCTGAATACTTAGGACCATGTGTTATTTCAGTTTTTCTTTTTTAATAAATCTGCAAAAATGTCAACAATTCTGTGTTTTTCTGTCAATATGGGGTGCTGTGTGTACATTAATGAGGAAAAAAAATTAACTTAAATGATTTTAGCAAATGGCTGCAATATAACAAAGAGTGAAAAATTTAAGGGGGTCTGAATACTTTCCGTACCCACTGTATATATATGTCAAACTTTATTCGCATACATACAGGGCACTCACGTAAGGTGATATATACTATATAGCACATCTCAACTCTGTGATGATGTAGCGAATATTATTGTACAGTATATGCATATTATTGTTCAGGTTTAATCTGCTGAATGGGACTATAAGGCATGAAGATATTAAGAATAAGATATTATAAACATCAACATCAGAATTTTCTGTAAAACTGATTTGAAACAGTTTGTATTGTGAAAAGTGCTATACAAATACATTTGACTTGTCTTGATCACCATGTTGCTTGGGTGTTGTGGGTGGTTGCCAGGGTTTTGCTATGTGGTTGCTAAGGTCAGTCAAAAGTCTCAAGTTAAGCACCAAATTTTATAAAATGTAAAGGGGTTTGTTCAGATCATTAACCCAGCATCTGAACAACAGTAATAATGATGCTTGCCTCTGCTAACTATTAATAAGATCTGGCGTATGGGGAAGACAGCATGAATTATTGAAGTGACTCCTTCACTTTCAGAAAAAAGGTACAAAACTGTCACTGTACCATATCAAAAGGTACTAATATGTATATTTATAAAATAATATGTGCTGTTAAAGTCCTAATGTGTACCATTTAGTGGTAAATAAGGTAACGTTTAGCTTTTGGTACTGCCCCAGAGTATATGGTTGTAAACTCATTGGACATTCCTGAATTTCTGAATTATTTTATCAAGTGTTTGAATACAGACGGTTACAGACTTTGTGTTCTAAAACCTATTCTCCATTTATGTGAGAAAATCGATAAGGCCTGATGCGCATGAAATGAGCTGAACTTTAAGAATACAGCTGATGTTGATCTGAGGTTGAATACAGCTTCAGGCCAATGAAAAGCCTTTCTGACAATTATTTTGTTTTCTAGGAGATTGTTTGTGTCTAAAACTCAGTGTTCTTTGCAGTTCTCTTCCATTTATTATTTTCTTGATCTTGCTTGGTCTAAACTAAGCTGTAGACGCAAACCCGCGCAATATTTAACACAATGCTCTTTACAACAAGCCAACAAGCAAAAAAGATTTCAGCAAAACGAACAACACACACTCAAATAATCACTGAAAAGTTTTTTTATTTTATTATGCTATTATGCTTTTATAATGCTGTAAACATCAGAATGCAATATCGGCATCTTACTAGTTACTGTTGTCTGATGAGGCAAGCTTCACTATCACTACTGCATACTGAGCAATAAAAGCCTTACCAGAATATCAAGGTCAATTCAGGAATTTCTGAGACAATAAGCAACCACCTAGAAACCACATAGCAATCTGCCAAAAACTCTTTGTGAACACCTTTGGAACTGCATAGCAATGCCATGGCAACCACATACCACCTTCGAAACTGTATAGCAGCACCGTGGCAACCACATACCACCTTTGTAACTGCATAGCAATACTGTGACAACCACATACCACCTTCGGAACTGCATAGCAATGCTGTGGCATCCACTCTAGCATCCTGGAAGTGCTGTAAGCATGACTGTCATTTCAGGAGTAATAATTGATTGAAATGCTTTCAGTATAAGAGCACATGGCTATCAGCAGCTGTGGCTCTAGATGAAGCTGTAAGTAGTTCATCAGGAGGATTTTAAAGCCATTAGAGGCTATGGAACATTTGGTGCATTCAGTTGTAACTGCCACACTTGCTTGATTTAAACATTTTAAAAAGGGAAAACAAGAGGCTGATTTGCATTTCAGCAGAGATGTTAAAGGACACTCTTAAATGATGTTTATTTTACATCAGTAGCCTTGGAGACCAGGACCAGGGGACAATGAAGTATTTGAAAGTTCTCTGTAAGGTTCACACACTGAACGATTTACTGTTTGTAGATTAGTTAATGGAAAACTTTGGTATCACCATTATACTGCTTATTTAAGACAGAGAGAGAGAGAGAGAGAGAGAGAGAGAGGATACAGATATGATTATGGACATTCAATACTTTTATTCAGTAAAGATGCATTGAATTGATAAAAAGTGACAGTAAAGATTTATAATATTACAAAAGTTTAAATGCTGTTCTTTTGAACTTTCTACTAATCAAAGATAGGCTACATTACAAGCACAACTGTTTTCAGCATTGATATAATCAGAAATGTTTTAGTAAATCAGCTTATTTTTTGAAGGATCATGTGACACTGAAGACTGGAGTAATTATGCTGAAAATACAGCTTTTTATCCCATTCAAATAGAAAACAATATTTTTAATTGTAATAATATTTCATAATATTACTGTTTTACTGCATTTTTGAACAAATAAATGCAGCCTTGGTGAGACTTTCAGAAATATTTGATAACATTTTACCTGCCCCAAACTTTCGAACTGTAGCGTATATGCCTTCATTTGGCTATTTAAGGAGATATATCAATATTACATTTTTTAATTAATTAACATTATTTAAAAATATTAATAATTTTAAAAGTTAACATTCAGTTGTGTTATTGACTTGACTCACTGACACTATTGAATAAAAACAAAAAATAAACTAAACTGAGCTGGAAATGACAGTTGTGTTCTGTAGAACTGCTTTTTAACCAAATTTTTTTCATAATTGACCAACTTGTTATTGAAATTAAGTGAATCAACATTGAACTGACTTGAGCTGAATGATGACACTATTAGCTTCTGTAGAGCGGCTTGTAGCTGAATTGAACTTGTTCCATGACTAATAAACTTTACATAGTCATTGAACTGAACTGAATCAACAGAGAACCAATTTGAGCGGAAAAAATACACTACTGACTTGTTAGACCTGCTTTAAATTTGCATTTGTCTCATATTTGTTTGCATATATAGTTTGCATCATTGATTCTCTTACTCTGATTTGTTTTCCACATACGATCTTCAGAACTGAATGTCAATCAAAATATATAAACATATTTTTGCTGCTTGTATGGACAAAGTGTACCATGTGTGTTGGGTCAAGTATGTTGTTTTAATGGGCCGCATGCCTAAGTTTTTGCTGACTAGTGGTTTGACTTGATGGATTTGTTGTTTTGAGCAAGCTGCTCATGAAGAATTAGTGAAGACACATTTAAGTGTAGGTAAGCGAAGTTGAAATGTGAAGATGTGTGAATGGCAAACATTTCAGCTGTAGTCAGCACTCTGACTCTAGTGTGGGATCAACTAACTGTGGGTTACATCTGTCCCACATGCATCTTAGATAATTTAGAAGTTTCATCTGGTCTTGTTGAGATATATAGAGATAAAAAACAAAATAATAAAACACTATGACTTGCTAACCTCTCTGCATGTGAAATGAGTAATAATGTATTACAGATTGTAGGTTTTGCAGGTTTTATCTGCTCCATCTTCCAGTAACAGCTTCTTTGCAAAGCTGCATCATATTATGATAGATTCATAAAACGAATAGATTCATAACACTGCTGCTTAAGATTAGCTTGAAATGTTCAGGGATCTTAATCAAAGTTCAGACTTTATACTTCCATTACATTTTACAGTTATATTTTGCTAGTTGTATACCAACCATGTTAGTATTTTCTTTCTTCTGTTTTTTAGGAATATTATTAGGGCCCAAGCCAGAAAGGCGCAGGGCTCTATTGTTTTTCTAAGGATTATTTTTTATTTTTTATTTTTTCAACCTTCCGGGGCTTAGGTTTAGGTTTGGGGGCAGGTTAAGGGGTCTAAAAAATCTAAATCGCGTATTTATAAAATGATAAAAATGTATATTCGCTATAAAATGGGTAGGTTTAGGTTCTTCTGTTGACTAATCGCTTGACCCAAGTTATGACAGTGACCAAGCAGTTTAAATACTCTACGGTCGCTGTGGCCGCCTTCTAATTAGCACAGCCAATAGTCTATAGCAGGGCAATTCCTCCAATCGAAACTACAGTTCGCACTTCAACGCAGGAAGGGAGCAATTAAATTACACGCGCTCCTTCTTAGCCGAGGGCAGTTATTATAATTACCAGAAAGTGCAATCAAAAATACAAACGCAAACAAAAATATAACGTAGAAATAGGCAGAAAACGAAATATTCCTTCTTAGCAGCAAGTAATAATTCCAACAGCAGATCTATAACCAAGTATTACGCAGGACACTCACGTGCAGCCGTCTGTCTCTTCTGTTGACTAAAAGCATGACAGTTGAAATGAAATGGTAACACTTTAAAATAAGAGTCCATTTGTAGCATTAAGATTAATGAAAGCTGTGTAAGTGTTATTATTATTTTTACTACTACTACTAGTATGGTTCTGTTAACAAAGCACTATATTAGTTTTTGTTCAGTTTCGATTTTTAAACAATCGGTTAATTAATCGGTATCGGCCAGTGTGGTCCAACCTAGCTATCGGTATCGGCAAAATACACTATCGGTCAACCTCTACTATCTTTTTAGAGTGAGTTTACTTCAAAAACAGCGATTTTATTCTCTTGTTGCTGGAAAATATAATGTAGCGATTCAGTATTTAAACTAATAAAAGTCGTGGGGCAGCGTTGACAAGTATCTTTGCCCCTGGATGTGTGAGCTGCGCGATCTCTGATGTGTGTGTGTGTGTGTGTGTGTCAGTAAGCAGCGCATTAATATAGAACGGTAAGGCTCTGATGCATACCAGCACACCAGTATAGGTGTGTGTTTTGTAGGAGCTAGACGGTGTATGATGACGTGGTGTGACGCATAGTAGTGGTGTCCCAATTCTTAGGGGAATATTTTCACCCCTACCCCTTGACACTATAAAATAGAATTGGGATTGGGCCTTAGTGTGAGGCACTTGTTTGATTTTAGAGAGAGAGTCACTGGCTGCCTCACCTAAAATTTGAGCCTGTAATCCAGTGCTGCTCTAAACCTCATTCAAAGAACAATTGACTCTTTCTAATTAAAGCTCAGGCCTTCATGTCGAGTCAGAGGCTGATGAAGTGATGAAGCTGATGAAGTGTTGTCTTCTCTCAATGCAGCACTTAAATCTCGCTGTGTGGCTGCACTCAGCCGGTGCCTAGTACAAATGAATCTGGCTGTCTGGCCTTCCCAGCAGAACTCATTTTGGAGATGAATGCTAATTAAAAAAGGGAACAGTAGTATTAGACACTATGAAGCATGCGCAGTGTTGCCAGCTGACTCAATGTGTAGCCTATATCAAATCAGGCTGTTTTATGGGAGCGTTCAGACGAAGTTTTACTGGCACAAAGCAACACCTCTCACCTTTTTTTATAATTTTTTTTGTTTGACCCTTTTCTGATCCAGATCAATCTTCAGACAATTCCCAGAGGAAAATGTTATTGCTCAAAGATTGCTCTTTCATAGTTCAGGACACTTAATGGGTATTTCATCTTCTGCTGAGCTCCAATGGGCCATGCACAGATGACCATCTAAGAAGACAATAACAAATGTTTAGAATATATAATCATATTTTGTTGAAATTTGGACATAAATAAGCTATGAATTTCAGGACATATTGCATTGGTTTCCTTACTTTGCATATTTTGCATGTGTTTAATTTTATTTATATTTTATGTATTTGCATTTATTAAATTTTTTAATTTATTTAATTGATTTCATGTTTAATTAATTAATTGTATTTGTATCTACCTATTTGCACTTAATTTATTTGAATTAATTTATTAATTTAGATATTTTTTAATTAGTGTATTGATTTATTTAGATATTTATTTTCTTTCATGTATTTATATTTCATGTATATGTATGTATGTATTTATTAATTTATTTATTTTTATCCATTAAAATTTTGTATTAATATATTTATATATATATATATTTTTTTTTTATAAATGGCCTGTCTAGTATAAAGAGTTCATCTAATACACTCAAATATTTCTTTCCTACGAAACTGTGCTTAATGCAAATTAATAGTTCGTTTCCATAGCAGCAGATTTGCCCACCCTAAACAGCAGCACAGCCACTGATGCAGCGGGAGACACTAGGATTGGAATACTGATGACAGTTAGCATTAGCGGCTCCAGACCCTCCTTGCACAGATCATGTCACACTTCACCAGTGTTGGGAAGGTTACTTTGGAAATGTAATAAGTTACAGATTACAAGTTACTCTATTTAAAATATAATAAGTAATGTAACTATTTCAATTACTTTAATAAAGTAACGTAACTGATTACATTTGATTACTTTTCTAAATGTCTAATGAGTGTTTTCAACTGTTAAAGCAGGCAGGGTTAACCTTACAGTAGTGCTCAACACTGATTAAAGTCAGACTTTCAAAATCATTAAAGATCCACATGAATTAAGATTACAAAAATTTTATTTTAAAGCACAGCCACCACAAAATCAGACTTTAACAGCTCTTTTTACTTTGAGATCTTTCTGAGGTTAAATAGCTACAGATTTAAAATCATAACAAGATATAGTTTAATAGCTATAATACCGTTTTTGAAATCAAATCGCAAATATGTCAGGAAACACTGGTATCGAACAATGTTTTGGAAAAAACAGTTATTCTTAAAAAATAAAGCATATACATAAACCCAAATAGAAAATTAAACAGTTATCAAATAAGCATGTGTCCTATTCTTTATCCTAAACTCATGAAACATTGGTGTCTCATATTTTAGAGCAGCCAATGCAATTTTGGAAAGAAATAAATTAAATCTGTTTGTGTGTGTGTGTGTGTGGGTGTACTGGTTTAACTAAATGTCCTCACTTATATAGTGAAAGATCATGACAACCCACTAGTGAGGACATTTAGCTGGTCCCCACTAGTTAAAAAGGCTTATAAATCAGCCAAAATTTATTTTTATTTATATCTAATGTATATTTAGGTAGAAATTTAGGTAGATTTAGGGGTAGGGGTTGGGTTAGTGGAAGTCTATGCAATGTCCTCATTATGATAGCAAAAAAATATATATTGTGTGTGTGTGTGTGTGTGTGTAGGCTATGTGAAAATATTCAGATGTAACTCCCTTTGTAACTCCGTTACACGGAACTAGTTACTCCCCAACGCTGCACTTAACCAGATCCTGCTTCACTCCTCCATCTGTTGAGCGTCAGCGTCATCTCCGCTGCGCCGATCGGGCTGGATTAGGTCAGCACAGGTCACATCCTGTCAATTAAAATACGATTAGGAATAATGAGAAAAGTTGTCCCTGATTTGACTTCGAAATGACAAGCAGGCGAAAAACGGTTTGGCATTTTTTGGCAAAATAATTTTGGCAGCTGCTCTCGCGATCCTGGGTTTGCATTCTACACACACCGCATGGGATAAATCCATTTCCATCATTATACTGTATTCCAGAGCACTTAAATAGGCTATTGAACCATCTCTCACGGCGTTCCTTAATGAAAAACCATCACACAAACTGGCTTTCCGAGAGTCTGGAGCCATTAGCTACTGAAATACAAGAATGTCTAAAAGTTAAATGTTCTGAGTGCATGACTGCTTAAGGTTGCTCTTTACTCAGAGGTGCAATCAAGGCTTATTTGCTTCTTGCAGGGAATTTAGGCTATTAAAATAGGCCTATATATTTATGTAGAACACACAATCATTCGATTTTTTTGCTAATTAAAGGGATTTCTATATTTTATTCATTCAATAGCCTAGGCACATAAACGTACGTAGCACATCAGAATCAGAATCAGAATCAGAATGAGCTTTATTGCCAGGTATGTTTACACATATGTGGAATTTGTTTTCGTGACAGTAGCTTCCACAGTGTAAAAGAATGACAGTGACAGAACAAAAAAAAACACAGATAATAATAATATATATAATAATAAAAACGTAGCAGGATATTTTTGTCTGATGTCGACTTTTGTGATCGCCCACCATACCAACAGACTGCAGCCAATGGAAATGCTTCTCTATCGGTGCGCGTCCTAAAACAGATCCTGAAAGCAGACTGCGTCAGGTAGGCCTAAATCATCTGGGATGATCTGTGATATTGCCGGAAAATATGAACATCATAGTTTAACAGATGTGATAACAGAAAATGTAATATGTATAAAGCTGTGTTAATGTACCTGTGTTAATGTTTAAGTTAATCAAAGCTACTCACCACTCAAAACACCAGAGTTTTTGTTCAGTGCTGCGTTCTGCATGCTCGCGAATCCTCGCTTTATAACAAGCAAAGTGTAGACACAACGTAAATGAGAGATTTATTGTACAGTGTAGAGAGCTTTGTTGATTATAATGGAAGATTGTGAGATCGTGATGAAGATGCGTGACAGCATTTTAATTATTATAAAGGGAGTTTGCAAATGTGATACTGATTTTATACAACAGTTCAATAAACAACAAGTTAATATTAAGTGACTTACATTTTAGGAACATGATTGTCTCTTTTTGCTCTATTTAGTCCAAAAGTTCCAAACAAACAGCTGAGCCGCTGTGCATAACATGCAAACATTGTTTCATTTTTGAATGAATGTGCGTTTTGAACATATCTAGTGAGTCAAAGATGACACTTTCATAAAAACATTCACTTGGTTCGTTCCCGATTGAATCAGCCGTTTGAACGAATCGATTGAATGAACGATTCAGTAACAAAGACACTGACTTGTTGAGACACCACGTGGGATTTAAATCAAACTTTGCTTATCAATACATACATAAAACATGTGCGTATACACCTATAAATTACTCACATATACATGTACTGTATACTATTGGATGTTCAAAATATTTATGAAATACACGTGCACACTAATATGAAATCCATACCAATACATTTTGTTAGTAATGCATATACACTTGTGAATAACTTGAGTATACATATATACTTGACGCATGCATACAGAAAAAAAGATATGAAAGCTGTCACTAGGGCGGTACCTTTTCAAAAGGTACACTTTTGTACCTTTTAAGTACTAATATGTACACTTTAGGTACTAATATGTACCTTTAAGGTACCAATATGGACTCTTTAGGTACAAAGGTGTGCCTTTTGAAAATGTACCACCCCAGTGACAGTTTTGGTACCTTTTTTTCTGAGAGTGTAGACACTCGATTACGTATAAACTCGATCCATGTATATACTACACCTACAGCAACACACGCACATATACCTACATATAAACTCGCTGCATGCGGACACACCTATACATATACTCGTATATACATATAAACTTGATCCATGCGTATACTGTACACCTAAAAACACTCGCACATAAATATAAACTCGATGCGCGCATACACATCCATAAAACATACAATATATGGATGTTTTATGGATGTTTATGTTCAGTTATGTCACTTTAATGGCAATAAAAAACAACCTATTCATTGCCATTAAAGTGAAATTACTGAACCTACACATAGGAACCTTATAAAAATATTCATTTTAGAAGAAAATTTCAAATGGCACTTAGAGGCTTTTGCATCTGAACTCTTCATATATATACTGTATATATGATTATATACGTATATATATATATATATATATATATATATATATATATATATATATATATATATAAACATTAATGAGCTATGAGCTGTTTAAATATGTCTAATTAAGATATCCATGGCCACAAAAACATTTGGCTGAAATTATTATTTATTATCGAAGGCTTGATTTTAATACTATTGCAGTAAAATATGCACACAAAAAACTGTTTTGGATATGTTTTTCATTTCTTTAAACTATATATAATTTCCTTACTAATAGGAAAAACTAAATAAATTTTCAAAACCATTCTGTATTGGACTGAATGAAAAGACATTATTATTCCCTACTCCTCCAATCAAGCTTGCAGGGAAATGAAATTTTGCTCCTTCCTGCAGTTCCCTGAACTTTGCGTGGCTGCAGTAACTTTTTAATGCATAAGTCTTTGGGGAAAATTCTTGATCCTTTTTTTTTTTAAATAAATTTGTCCCTGACTCCAAGTTTTCTAGATTTTACTACATAGATGCAAGTTTTTAGCATAAACCTTTATAGATTATGGGGTTACTGACAGCTTTCCTCCCGTATCCATTCATAAACGAAGACATACAGTTACTCTGTTTCTGCTGCAGACAGTTTTTCACCTTTAGGGGTTTGCTGAAATCCCTAAAGCCAAGTATGAACATTAGTAATGCTAATAATGCTTGCTTTAGCACTGCAATGCAGAAAGCGCTCTTATCTTCTGCGATTCTTCTTCTGCCAAATCAGTTCTGTGTATGGTCTCAAAACGCAGCATGTACCTTTTTCAAAAGAATACAGGCAATATCTGAACATTGTCCATCATTTAACTCCAAGTGTAACTGACAGTATGAGTCAAAAATGCTGTTTAATCATTTTGGTTGAAAACAGCAGAACTTGCTGATAGGATGCAGGTACCATCAAACCGTTTTCCATGATGTCTGTCAGGATGCGAGATATTTGGATCAGACACCACTTGCTGGGGCGGCCAAAAAATCTGAACAATCATGAGAATCCAAAGTGAAATGTTAGTCAACAAGAAGAGCCTGATGGTTTGCTGGTTCAACACAGAACTGGAGGAATAAGGAAGTTTTGTGCTTTGGCTTGTGTTGAAGTCACTAATTTGGAAGACAACTTAGTGAATTAGGCATTGAGGAACAATAGGGATCAGCCAGTGCTGTGATGCCACTTGATTTCGGCCATATTTAGAATTTGAGCGGCACGATATCTGGAGCTCATTTGGTTCTTTTAAAAGTTCACAATAGCTTGTTGTTTATCTGATTGCTTCATACTGAAGACAGCTTGGAGAAAACCAGTACATAACAATCTCTTTTGATCATTTCAGTTAGTTTTGTGCACCTTTGGTCTCATTTGTTGTCATAATTGCATAAATAGGGATAATGAAATTTCTGAAAGCGCAGTGTTCTTCTTGTCTGTAGCTCTTCCTCGGGTAATTTTGAAACACATTTTTATAATTATTAATAATAATAATAATTCCTTACATTTATATAGCACTTTTCTGGGCACTCAAAGCGCTTTACATAGAAGGGGGGAATCTCCTCAACCACCACCAGTGTGCAGCATCCACCTGGATGATGCGACGGCAGCCATATTGCGCTAGAACGCCCACCACACACCAACAAATTGGTGGAGAGGAGACAGAGTTAAGAAGCCAATTAGCAGATATGGGGATGGTTAGGAGGCCATGATGGTCAGAGGCCAATGGGCGAATTTGGCCAGGATGCCGGGGTTACACCCCTACTCTTTTTCGAAAGACATTCTGGGATTTTTAATGACTGCAGTGAGTCAGGACCTCGGTTTAACATCTCATCCGAAAGATGGTGCTTTTTGTCAGTATAGTGTCCCCGTCACTACACTGGGGCGTTAGGACCCACACAGACCACAGGGTGAGCATCCCCTGCTGGCCTCACTAACACCTCTTCTAACAGCAAACTAGTTTTCCCAGGAGGTCTCCCATCCAGGTACTCACCAGGCTCAACCCTGATTAGCTTCAGTGGGCAACCAGTCTTGGGCTGCAGGGTGATATATTGATCAATGTCTATTATTAAGCAAGATCAGAAGGGTTAAATGTGTCCATATGTGCAATCCGGATTGTGTGTCTGGATATCTCCAGTAGGCTATTCCATTTCTAAACAAAGTAAGACACAGGCTGTAAGAATTGCAGATGATCAGATTACTGGTTAATCAAAAAGGCCTAACCAGCTAACCAGCAAAACTTTGATCTTAAAACTTACGGCATGAGTTGATTTTTTTTAAATATTGGAGACAATACTGTTAAAAACTTTGGGGTCAGTAATATATATATATACACGCCAACGATGCATTAATTTGATCAGAAGTGACAGTTAAAACCATTTATAAAGTTACAAAAAAAACCTCTATTTAAAATAAATGATGAAATGATGATGATGAAATAAATGATGTTTGAACATTATTCAAAGAATCCTGAAACAAATGTTTCTTGAGCAGTAAATCAGCATATTAAAATTATTTCTGAAGGATCATGTGACACTGAAGACTGGAGTAATGATGCTGAAAATTCAGCTTTACCATCACAGAAATATATTATATTTTAAAACATTTTAAAATAAAAAGCAGTTATACTGAAATAATATTTTACAATATTACTGTTTTTGCTGTTTGATCAAATAAATGCAATGTTGGTAACCAGTTTATTTGAGCAAAACAGATTTAAATATTTAAAAACTGTTCAAAGTGTGCATTTTTCTTTAAATGTGTTGTATGTGCGCTAATACAGACAGCATGATAACATCAAAAGGACACATTTAGGCCACTGGACACTGTTTACACCTGGTATTAAGATGTGTTTTTGTCAATCTGATCAGAAGTGATGCTAAATACAGGTATAAATGGGGTTTGAAATGTTTTAAGTTTGTCCACTTCTGACTAGTTAGCACATTCAACCATATTGCTTTCATAGTGTAGATGCTCATGTGGTCGAATGTGTTCGAACAGCCACTAAATACCGCCTCTTCTCTGCCTACTGACCTCATTCTTAAACATGACGTGTTGCTGAAGTGCGCTAGCCAGATGGGATTTAAACTCTGCTGGCTGAAATTTTAAATTTGGTGGCTCGGCTCCAAAATGTAAAAAGCACAAGCTCAGTCCTGATTCACAAACCCACTGCGTTGGGTGTAATTCTGAGGCTATCGTTGCAGAAACAAAAGCTGCTGCTCTCTGCCCTGCTGAAAAAAAACAGCTAAAACCAGCTTAAGGTTTTAGATAGTCGTCCAGCCTGGTCATAGCTGGTCAGCAGGCTGGTTTTAGAGGGGTTTTGGCAATTCTTAGGCTGGTCAGGCAGGTATTAGCTGGTTAGGTTGGGAGACCAGCTAGCCAACCAGCTAAAATCAGCTTAGCCAGGCTGGGAGACCAGCTAAAACCAGCTACTTCCAACTTAAACCAGCTAAGACCAGCCATCCAGCTTAGGCTGGTTTTAACTGTTTTTCCAGCAGGATAGTTGTTTACTTTCACATTCATATGTAAAAAGCTTATTTTGCAATATTAGATTGAAAGATCAGAAAAGGCCCATACAAGTACACGACCATATACCGTCCCCTTCAAATAAATCAGGAAAGTGGTCAAAAGAGATGAGTATGCGTCTCCATCATCTACTTGTGATCCGATCGACCAGAACACATCTTCATACCAGGTGTAAACAGAGCTTTAGAAATTAACCTTAATTTCCTTTTCAGGAATAAGATAAAGAAGGAAGGAAGATATAATGTGCAGGAAGGCTACATTTATATTCACTTTCCCAAAAACCCGCAGACAGCTGTAGTGCAAAAAGTGAAGGTAAATTCCAGCTGTATGTCTTTTAAACTGTCAGAACCAGCTGCTACTATCGATATATAATTCATATTTCTGCCAGACTTACGCCTGTAATGTATTCTGATTTTGAGGACCGCCCGGAATCTTCCACACAACCAATGTGGCATAGCCTACATGACATTGGGGCGAACCGTTCCGACAGTTATGCCAAGCTTTTATCACGAGCAAAGTTTGCTGCTTAAATGTTGTATAATTCATGTCCGCCGGGTCCGGCGTCGTAATGAATTCTGCCTTTAAACGTCACTTCTGAAAAACCAGAGAGTAAAAGGAAATTTTACAACAGCTGCCTGGCACTCTGGATGAAATGGCATCATAATGAGATGAATGTGCTGAAGTCTGAAGTGGAATGATGTCGCCTGTTTGAAAGTCAATGCAGTTGTTTGTGACTTCCCTCGATAGTTGTCAATACACAGACTTTGAGAAGGTCAGTCGAGTCTTATTTATAGTAAATAGAACTTGTCAATGTCAATGAGCATCGAATTATTTATTTATGTTTTTTACTTATTTATTTGTTTCTAGAAAAACATTGTTTTCCTGTAACCTGATGCTTCTTGTGGTGAATCCTCAGTGAATTAATTGTAGTACATACTTTATTTTTGGTTAGTGATTTATTTTTTACAATTGCACATTCTTAAACCCTATGTAAAAACGATATGATAAAGAAGTCATGGAAACATTTTTTCATTACTTTAATTCATCAAATCAGTTTGACCAATTTCAAACTTCTTTTTTTTCTTTATTTGATATTCAAAGCCAGTTTAATATAATGCAAGTTGAAATGACTTGTACAGCTGATTTGATTATGCTTAAAAATTGAAGGCAGCAACTGAACTTTTCTGAGCTTTTATGTTGAAGTACACTGAAAAAAAGTGTAGAAACAATTTTCACTCTGTAATCACTAGTAAGTTTCACAAACAATTACAAAGAAACAGTAAGTAACACACTGAATTAAATGTGACATATTTAAGTAGAAAAACTTAAACTCCAATAATTGTTTTATTTATTTACAACTTCAATAACAATATTCTTTTGTCTTACAAATACAGTGGCATCCAAAAGTCTGAGACGGGTGTGAAAATATGTAGCCAAATTGGGGAAAAAATGCCCCAGCGCAATACATGGATAGTTAATCCAAAAATGACAATTTTCATCTTTTACTCACTCTCATGTTGTTGAAATCTGTATAAGTTTCTTTCTCTAGTGAAACATAAAAGCAACCGAGCACACTGCGGATCAAGTTGCAGGAGGAATATTGGCCATTGCACAGTTACTTCTGTCTCACCACCCCAAGTCCAAAATTATTGTTTTGGGCCTGTTGCCAAGGGGAGAGTTTCCTAACTAACTTGGTGTTGGTGGATGGAAGCCAGCGGACACCTGACGTCTCTGTGGCTGCATGCTATATACTAGAACATGCTAAAAATGCCACCAAAAAAGAACGAGGAAATCGAAGACATAAAGAAATCGCTTGATTTTCTGTCAGAGGAAATTGCGACTGTCTCGAAGCAGCAAAAAATTATAATGGATTTAATGAGTGAAATAAAAGAACTTAAAAAACTAAATATAAAAAATATATAAACGACAAACCTGTTACAATAATTCGCTTTAACAACAGGGAAAACAAAAATGTCCTGCTCAGACAAGGGAAAAAACTCAGGGGTACAGATGTTTATATAAATGAGCATCTAACAAAAAGGAATGCAGACATAGCGAGAAGGGCTCGCCTGCTAAGAAAGCAGAAGAAAATCCAGTCAACCTGGACAACAAACTGTAAGGTGTACATAAAGCTTAATGGGGCACCGGAGGAGGCCAGAGTCCTGACTGTAAGATATATCGAGGAGCTGGATAAGTACCAGTGACTCAGGAACATGCAAAATTCTAAGGTAAAGAACGTGTATATATCAATGCATGTGATTGACGTGAATTCAAATGTATATGGACACTATAGAAGAGCTTGACTGTTCAAACTTGATAACTGCTGGAAATGAGAGTGACGATGAGTGTGAAGGTTGGAACTTTAAAACATTTAAATTCACTGATCATAATTTACATGATTTTGAACAAGATATTGACCCTGAAAATAATTTTCTTAACAATATAAATAACAACTGCTGTTATTACTCTGAAGATCAATTTAATATGAACGTAAAATTTGTTCATGGAATGTCAATTATTCATTTTAATAACAGAAGCTTATATGCAAATTTTCACAATATTAAAGAATACTTAAGTCGTCTAAACAAACCATTCCAGGTGATAGCCATATCTGAGACCTGGCTTAGTAATGAGAAGGGAGTGGATTGTGAGTTGAATGGATAGGAACTGAATTACATTAATAGAGAGAATAAAAAAGGTGGAGTGGCCTTGTATGTGGACAGGAGATTAAATTATAAAATTTTGAAAAATATGACTAATATTGATGATGAGATGGAGATTATAACGGTAGAAATTTTTCTGGAAAAAAAAATGTAATTATAAGTTGTGTATATAGAGCTCCTGGTTCCAATATTGAAATATTTAAGAATACTATGGAAAGGTTATTTGCTAAGAAATATCATAAAGATGTGTTTATATGTGGGGATTTTAATTTAGATCTCTTAAATCCCAACAACCATAAACTGATTGATGAGTTTATTGATTTAATGTTTAGTATGAGTTTTTTTCCACTAATAACTACACCAAGCATCTCACTGTGCAACTCTAATAGATAATATATTCACAAACAGAATGGATAATAGTATAAAGAGTGGGTTATTACTTAATGATATAAGTGACCATTTACCAGTTTTTATAATGTGTGCTTGCGATCAAGTGAAGTTAAAAGATACTAATGTAATTAGTTACAGGAGAATTGGAACAGTGGAATCAATAAATAAATTAAGAAGTGAATTATTTAAACATAACTGGGAAAAATTGTATGAGGAAACTGATACTGATAAAGCATATGAAACATTCCTGATGATATTTAAAACTTTATATGATGAACAATGTCCTTTAAAACAATTTTAAAAAAGAAAGAATAAGTTTAATGAGAAACCATGGATGACAAAGGGCTTACAAAATGCTTGTAAAAAAAAGAATACCTTGTATAGAGAATAAAAAACAGAACTATTGAAGCTGGTAATAAGTATAAAATATATAAAAATACACTGACTAGTATTATGAGGATAAGTAAGAAAGAGTATTATAATAAAATATTAAATGAAAATAGAAATGATATGAAGGGAATATGGAATGTGTTAAATAATATTATCAGGAATGGATCAAGGAGTATAGAATATCCTCAGTATTTTATAGATAGTGAGGGGACTGTAAGCAACATGAATGATGTGGTTAATGGGTTTAATAACTTTTACGTAAGTGTCGGACCAAGATTAGCAGAGGGAATTGAAAATCAACAGACAGTAATAGGAGAGGTGAAGGCTATGGATTTTTTAGACAATAATCCTAATTCTATGTATTTGAAACCAACTGACGAAAAGGAGATTATTGAAATTGTTAGCAAATGGAAGAATAAAAAGTCCACAGACTGGAACGACATTGATATGGCTTTAATCAAAGAAATCATTGGGGCAATTGTTAAACCGTTAACTTATATTTGTAATTTGTCTTTTAAAACAAGTAAACTTTTATTTCCAAGTAAAATTAAAATTGCCAAAGTCATTCCATTATACAAAGCTGGAGAAAGAAATCGATTTACTAATTATAGGCCATTGTCTCTACTCTCTCAGTTCTCTAAAATATTGGAAAAAATTTACGTTAATAGACTGGAAAATTTTATGGAAAAGCATGAATTGTTAGTTGATAGTCAGTATGGATTTAGGTCGAACAGATCCACATCCATGGCATTAATGGAGTTAATTGAAAATATTACTAGTACTATAGATAATAAGAACTATGCAGTGGGAGTATTTATAGATTTGAAAAAAGTAAAAGAGTGTTTAGATATCACATGTGGCGTCCCACAGGGGTCGATTTTGGGTCCAAATTTATTTATATTGTATATAAATGAGATATGTAGGGTGACAAATCTCTTAAAATTTGTGATTTTTGCTGATGATACTAATATTTTCTGTGCTAGGGAAATCTGCAGCAGCTTTTGGAGGTGGTCACAGCAGAAATGAATAAGATAAAAATGTGGTTTGACTCGAATAAATTATTGATACATTTAGATAAAACTAAATGTATGCTGTTTGGAAAACTGCAAAACTGATAGTTTTTTAAACTGAGGGCACTAGTTAATTTACTCATCCTTTTCCGGTTTGGACATAATGGTTCCATCCATTGGTGGTCACAAGACATCGTGGTTTCTATATGTTGTGAAGAACCTTTTCAGTCCTTGATACAAAGAAAGCTTTGTTGTCTCTTGATTGAATTAATTAGATCTCATGAGTAGATGAGTTTACAAGACTGACAGGAAATCGACCAAGAATATTGGAATCATGTGCTGGGTGATTAGCAAACCTTCATCTCCTCCCGTAGTCTCGCCGGGTTCCAAATTCCCCGCTGCAAAAATGCCACGACCTACCAGATCACCACTGTCCAAGGAAAGCCGCTGGTCAAGGGGCTGGTGCGGCACCGCACGCCCGAAGTCGCCCTACGGATTGGATGTTTCCACACCGAACGGATCTCTCTACTGGTGCTGGAGGAGGCCGTTGTGGACATCGTCCTGGGACGCCCCTGGCTCACCAAACATCAACCCACCATCGCCTGGAAGTCCGGAGCCATACTCCAGTCGAGTGCGGCGTGCAAACAGGAGTGCCTCCGAGATCTGCCTATCCCGAGCTCCGTCGGGAACGACCTCCCTGTCTGTTCCACCTCGGTGGAAAGCCCGGATTCATCGCCTGTCACTCCTCCTCCTCCCGAATACCAGGCGTTCCAGGACGTGTTCAGCAAGCTCGCTGCCACTCACCTTCCACCTCACCGGCCATGGGACTGTGCCATTGACCTGCTGCCTGGGGCCCAATTACCCAAAGGACACGTCTAGCCACTGTCGATCCTGGAGAGAGCCGCTATGGAGGAGTACATTCAGGAAGCCTTGCAACAGGGGTTCATCCGTCCATCCACCTCACCCGCAGCGTCGAGCTTCTTCTTCGTGGCCAAGATAGATAGGGGTCTGAGACCTTGCATCGATTACCAGGCCCTCAATGACCAGACGGTGAAGTTCGCCTATCCCCTTCCTCTGGTCCCTGTGGCCTTGGAGGAGCTCCGCGGGGCCCACATCTTCAGCAAGCTGGATCTAAGGATCTATAACCTCATCCGCATTCGCAGGGGTGACGAATGGAAAACCGCCTTTGTAACACCCACCGGGCACTGGGAGTACCGGGTCATGCCGTATGGGCTTTCCAACTCAGCCTCCGTATTCCAAAACTTCATGAATGAGATCTTCAGAGACATGCTCAACCGGTTCGTCCTCGTCTACATAGACGACATACTCATTTACTGACCCACTCTCAAAGCACACCGCCACCATGTCAACCAAGTACTCCAACTCCTCCGCCAACACCGCCTGTATCTCAAGGCCGAAAACTGAGTTCCACCAATCCACCGTTCACTTCCTGGGCTACATCGTCACCCCTGCAGGGGTGCAAATGGACCAGAGGAAGGTGGATGCCGTTCGGAACTGGGCCCAACCGACTACCATCAAGGAGATGTAGAGATTCTTGGGGTTCTCAAATTTCTATCGCCGCTTTATCGCCCACTTCAGCCAGTTGGCGGCACCACTTACCTCTCTCCTCCGGCGGAAGGCCAAATTACTCACCTGGACCCCGGAGGCACACCAGGCCTTCAGTCAGCTCAAAGCCGCCTTCTGTATGGCCCCGGCCCTTTCACACTATTCCAAAACTTCATGAATGAGATCTTCAGAGACATGCTCAACCGGTTCGTCCTCGTCTACATAGACGACATACTCATTTACTGACCCACTCTCAAAGCACACCGCCACCATGTCAACCAAGTACTCCAACTCCTCCGCCAACACCGCCTGTATCTCAAGGCCGAAAACTGAGTTCCACCAATCCACCGTTCACTTCCTGGGCTACATCGTCACCCCTGCAGGGGTGCAAATGGACCAGAGGAAGGTGGATGCCGTTCGGAACTGGGCCCAACCGACTACCATCAAGGAGATGTAGAGATTCTTGGGGTTCTCAAATTTCTATCGCCGCTTTATCGCCCACTTCAGCCAGTTGGCGGCACCACTTACCTCTCTCCTCCGGCGGAAGGCCAAATTACTCACCTGGACCCCGGAGGCACACCAGGCCTTCAGTCAGCTCAAAGCCGCCTTCTGTATGGCCCCGGCCCTTTCACACCCGGACCCCAATCTCCGCTTTGTGGTCGAGGTGGACGCAGCAACCCTGGGAGTGGGCGCCGTCCTGTCTCAATGGCAAGGTGAACCCCCCGTGCTCCATCCATGTGCGTATTTCTCACAGAAATTATCCCCGGCGGAGCAGAATTACGACGTTGGGAATCGGGAGTTGCTGGCCATCAAGCTTGCTCTGGAAGAGTGGCGGCATTGGTTGGAGGGTGCCAAACATCCATTCGAAGTGATCACAGACCACAAGAACCTGCAATATCTCCGAGAGGCCAAACGTCTTAACCCGAGGCAGGCCCGCTGGGCTCTGTTTTTTACCCGCTTTCACTTTGCGGTCACGTACCGTCCAGGGACTAAGAATGTCCGAGCGGACGCGCTTTCCCGCCAACACCAGCCAGATCCTACTCCCGAGGAACCAGAGCCCATCCTGCCACCTTCCGTCTTCATGTCTCCGATTCAATGGGCCCTCACCGACCAGATCCGTGCCGCCACTCTCACCGAACCCGCTCTGCCGGGAGGTCCTGAGGGGAAGAACTATGTCCCATCCACCCTGCGGATAACCCTTCTGGACTCGGTTCACACCTCTCCGGGATCGGGACACCCAGGCAGCCGCCGAACCCTCTCGCTCCTCCAAAACCGCTACTGGTGGCCCCACATGGCCCGAGATGTCACCCGGTATATCAAGGGATGTTCGGTCTGTGCCATTTCCACCACACCACGTCATCTGCCCGAAGGAAAACTAGTTCCGCTACCCATCCCTCGTCGGCCCAGGTCCCACCTGGGAGTGGACTTTGCCACTGACTTGCCTCCCTCGAATGGATTCAAAACCATCCTAGTAGTCGTCGACCGGTTCTCCAAATCCTGCAAATTAATTCCCCTGCGTCGATTACCTACCGCCCTGGAAACCGCAGAAGCCCTCTTCCAGCCTCATAGACTGGGAGGGGTACGTTCCTGAGGAGAGGTCGTGGGCAGACAGAGAGGACATACTGGACCCATCTCTCCTCAACGACTTCCACCAGGCTCATCCTGACCGGCCCCCTCCCAGGGCCCGTGGTCGTCCTCGCCGTTGGTCTCTGGCATTGGGAGATGCCCGTGGGGGGGGTAATGTCACGGAAACACCTGCCTCAACAGCCGAATCAGCCTCCTACACCCGCTCACAATCACCTGATTACTGATCACGGACACCTGCACCCACTTACCACACCAGTCAAATACTCACTCACCTCAGTCACTCGTTGGCTGGTCTCAAGGTTACAAGCTGCTCTCTATGGGTTCCTTGCCTCCCGATCTACCTGTCCCGCCTCGGATTCCTCAGTTCTCGGCCGAAGGACCTCAGTGCCAAACCCAGATAAGACTGTGTTCTCTGCTTCCATTTATTCCTCATTTGACTCTTTTCTGTTGGAAGCTCCTCCTAAATTCCTCTGAATAAACTTCCCGACTTACGTTAACCTGTCTGTTTGCCTCTTTGTCCCGGATGTGACAGTCTGTAGCTCTTCCTCTGGTCATTTTGAAACACATTTTTATAATTATTGATCAATGTCGATTACCGTATTGGCCCGAATATAAGACGACCCTGATTATAAGATGACCCCCCTTTTTCCAGATGTACCTTTTGGAAAAAGGCTTTTTAAAAACCAAATCTTGTTTTTTCTCAGTAAAACACATTTTGTCTTCAATTATTTTCATATTGCATATTTTTCCTATTTTCATTTTTGTTTTGAAAGTATGGTAAAAACTGGTAAAATGTACCAACAATCACATTTAAAAAATATACACTTTTTGATATACCATTAAAAAAAAAAAAAAACAGGTAGCCCATCTGAATTAGGACATTTAGGCTATCCATCTAATAGTAGCCTACCAAAATCTTATTAACAGTAGAAGTTAAATCCTACTGTAGTCTTCAAATCTGGGTACTGTCTTACGTTTTAAAATCACAAAGGGAGCTTGGTCCCATCATGCTAATGTGACAGTCACGACTCATGCAGCTGTAAGGTTTTCTTTTTCTTTTGTTTTTACTTGTGATCTTTACAACACGCATTTCCATGCGTATTTCATGGCACACTCGTTTTATGCGTATTTGGCGCCACCTATTGTTGTGGGTGTATTATTGACATGTCAAAGTCTAGACCCTGAATATAAGACGACCGCGTTTTTTCAGATGTATTTCCAAGAAAAAAACATTGTCTTATATTCGGGTCAATACGGTATTAAGCAAGATCAGAAGGGTTAAATGTGTCCATATGTGCAATCCGGATTGTGTGTCTGGATATCTCCAGTAGGCTATTCCATTTCTAAACAAAGTAAGAAACAAGCTGTAAGAATTGCAGATGATCAGATTACTGGTTAATCAAAAAGGCCTAACCAGCAAAACTGTGATCTTAAAACTTACAGCATGAGTTTATTTTTTTTAAATATTGGAAACAATACTGTTAAAAACTTTGGGGTCAGTAATATATATATATATATATATACACGCCAACGATGCATTACTTTGATCAGAAGTGACAGTTTCGGACTGTGTTTGCACCTCGCCTGGACTCTAGCTCGTGTTATTGGATAACCCCTCGTGTTTAGCCCTCTGGATATTGTTAGCCGCTGATCGACTACGCTCGTTTTGGATTACTCTTCTGTCTTGCCCTTAATATACCTGTTTGCCATTGTCTGACCCATGACTGTTTCATGACCACACCCTTTAATAAAGCCTTGCATATGGATCTGCACATATCACGTCTCGTTCGCCCCGTAACAGAATACTCAGCCACATAAGGATCCAGCGGCTTCTCGGATGGACATTGGCTAGGTATGGATACAGCAAGAATATTGTTAGCCCTTAGACAGGGCACACGATCGCTGGAGGGTTATGTTCAAGAGTATTTAGCCATCGCTCATTATTCAGACCTGCCGGACTGTATTTTGATAGATTTTTTCTGTGAGGGCATTAATCAACCGCTAATGTCTAAACTCATTCACGAGGGTCCGCGTTCATCTCTAAGTCAGTTTATGGACTATGCTTTGTTGTGTGTTGGCTCTTCATTCACTGTGGGTGTCGCGGAGGAGGAATGCGACACCGCGGCTGTTCGCAAAATGTCGGCGACAACAACACCCTGTTATGTCACAGCTGCGGATCCTGAATCAAGTCAAGTCACTTATGCTCTTTCTGAGTCAAGTCAAGTCACGGGCTGATCATCATGGGTCAAGTCAAGTCACGGCTGATCTTCCTGAGTCCAGTCAAGTCACGGTTGATCTTCATGAGTCAAGTCAACTCACAGCTGATCTTCATGAGTCAAGTCAAGTCACAGTGGATCTTCATGAGTCAAATCAAGTCACAGTTGATCTTCATGAGTCCAGTCAAGTCACAGTTGATCTTCATGAGTCAAGTCAAGTCACAGCTGATCTTCATGAGTCAAGTCAAGTCACAGCTGATCTTCATGAGTCAAGTCAAGTCACAGCCGATCTTCATGAGTCAAGTCAAGTCACAGCTTACATTGCTGAGTCAAGTCAAGTCTCAAGTCACATCACAGCTGATCTTCCAGAGTTACCTCACATCCTGTCTGCTGCACTCAGATTATCAAGATCAGTCCTTTGGTATCCCAGTCTGGTATCCAGTGTGAGGGATGCACCGCTGGTTTCTGCAAGCGCAGCTGGTATCCCCAAACCCACTCATTCTAGCCCTCCTGTTCCTGAATTGATTCCCCTGTCTGAAGTGCTTTCTATAATGGGAATCGCTTTTTGGTGTGTTTGGGCTGCATACACTACCAC
Source organism: Sinocyclocheilus grahami (assembly GCF_001515645.1). Classification (NCBI taxonomy): domain Eukaryota; kingdom Metazoa; phylum Chordata; class Actinopteri; order Cypriniformes; family Cyprinidae; genus Sinocyclocheilus; species Sinocyclocheilus grahami. The sequence goes on along the minus strand of NW_015505759.1, from coordinate 625,275 downwards.
AGAACTTCCAGAGATGAGACAGAACACTCCAGGTCCTCCAGAGGTGACGGCTGAGGCTGCAGAACCCTCCGAGGCAGCGGCGCTCGCTTTGGCTCCTGGTATGGTGGTGGCACCCTGCAATACACTTTCAGTCTGTCCTGTCACGGTCAAAGGAACCGTTGCTGAACTCTGTACCTGTCCTGTTAAGGAGAATGTTAATGCACCTTCCCTGTTTCCTGCTGGTATTGCTGTAGAACCTCCAGAGGTGGCGGCATCCACTGCAGAACCTGCAGAGGTGTCAGTAGGATCCATTTGTCGTCCTGTTCTGTTCCGGCCAAGGAGGCCATCTGTGAACTCTCTGCCTGTCCTGTCATGGCTATGGAGGCCGTTTGTGAACTCCCTGCCTATCCTGTCACGGATATGGAGGCCGTTTGTGAACTATCTGCCTGTCCTGTCACGGCTATGGAGGCCATTTGTGAACGCTCTGCCTGTCTTGTCACGGCTATGGAGGCCGTCTGTAAACTCTCTGCCCATCCTGTCAAGGCTACGAAGGCCACTTATGAACTTTTATCCTGCTCTGAACCGGCCGAGGAGGCCATCTCTGAACTCTCGCCGTGTTCTGAAACAGCCTTGGTGGCTGATTGTGAACAGTCTGTCTGTCTAGTCTCAACTAAGGTGTCTGATTTCGAACTGTCTGTCTTGCCCGTTTCTGTCAAGGAATTTAAACCTGAGCTGTCTGTCTGTCCTAATGCTTCTGTAGAGTCTGAATTTGAATTATGTGTTGGTTCCGATTTAATCAAGTCTGATGTTGAACCATCCATCTGTCCAGTTTCTACTAATGCACCAGTGTGTAATATGTCTGAATTTTCTGTCAGTCCAGTTTCAGTCACTGAACTGACTGCCTGTCCAGTTTCACTCAATGAGTCTAGTTATGAACTGTCAACTCAACCAGTCTTTGCCAAGGATTCCAATGTTGAATTGTCTGCCTGTTCAGTTTCAGTCAGTGAGCCCGTTCATGAACTATCTGCCCATTCAGTTCAGTTTCCTGCCTCGGTCCTTGAGACCGTATATGCTCTGTCTGTTTCTTGTGTCTCAGTTTTCCCTAGTTCCCAGTCTCTACTAGTGGTCTCTGCTCCGTCTGCTCTGCCGTGGTGGTCTTCTGCTCTGTCCGCTCTGCCGTGGTGGTCTTCTGCTCCACTGTGGTGGTCTTATGTTCTTTCTGCTCTGCCGTGGTGGTCCTCTGCTCTGCCTGCTCCACCGTGGTGGTCTGCTGTCTGGCTCTGGTGGTCCTCTGCTCTGCCATGGTGTTCTCCTGTCTGACTCTGGTGGTCTTCTGCTCCACCGTGGTGGTTTGCTGCTCCATCTGCTCTGTCGTGGTGGTCCTCAGTTCTACCCATACTGCTGGATCTGTCCTGGTTTCCTGCTTCGCCGGTTCAGCCTGGGTACCCTGCTCTGCCCCAGTCTCTGGTCCCTCCACTTCCACGTGGACCTGGCCCTCCGTCCCTCCCCCTGTTCCGCCTCTGCTCCACCGCCCTCCTGGATTATTTTGAATTAGGAGCTTCTGGAAGCCGCTCCTTGGGGAGGGGGCTATGTCACGAATCGAACTTCCGTTCACTCACCACCAGAGGTAACCCGCTCACTACATGGACTCTCACACTACACAGACTGTTACACTGTACCCTGGACTACATTTCCCATCATCCATTGCACTGATTGCACACAGCTGTAACCAATCACACGCTCACATGAAAGCTATTACACACAATATAACATCCACCCAGATCCTGCTGAAGTCACCGAGTATTGTTTGCATTTATCGCTCTCCTAGTGGTAGCACATTATGGAGCGACGTAATGAAACGTTTCCTGGCCTAGTTTCTAGTCCTTAGTTCCTAGTCATAGTCTTGTCTTGCCTGCTTTCCCGTGTTACCTGATTATTGTCTGTTTATCTTGGATTAACCCTTTGCCTGCTGTTTCGGACTGTGTTTGCACCTCGCCTGGACTTTAGCTCGTGTTATTGGATAACCCCTTGTGTTTAACCCTCTGGATATTGTTAGCCGCTGATCGACCACGCCCGTTTTGGATTACTCTTCTGTCTTGCCCTTAATATACCTGTTTGCCATTGTCTGACCCATGCCTGTTTCATGACCACACCCTTTAATAAAGCCTTGCATATGGATCCGCACATCTCACGTCTCGTTCGCCCCGTAACAGTAACTGCATAACAATTTAACTCAAGTCAAGCAGTTAGTCAGAAATCAAGAATCACACCTGATGTGTCCCGTGCTCCATCTAACCCGACATCTAGTATGTATGTACCCTGGACACAGATTTGTGGAAACATACACCTTCATTTAATCTACTTGAGAAAATAATTTCAGAGTAAGTCAAATTAAAATCAAGTGGTCTTCTGCTCCACTGTGGTGGTCTTATGTTCTTTCTGCTCTGCCGTGGTGGTCCTCTGCTCTGCCTGCTCCACCGTGGTGGTCTGCTGTCTGGCTCTGGTGGTCCTCTGCTCTGCCATGGTGTTCTCCTGTCTGACTCTGGTGGTCTTCTGCTCCACCGTGGTGGTTTGCTGCTCCATCTGCTCTGTCGTGGTGGTCCTCAGTTCTACCCATACTGCTGGATCTGTCCTGGTTTCCTGCTTCGCCGGTTCAGCCTGGGTACCCTGCTCTGCCCCAGTCTCTGGTCCCTCCACTTCCACGTGGACCTGGCCCTCCGTCCCTCCCCCTGTTCCGCCTCTGCTCCACCGCCCTCCTGGATTATTTTGAATTAGGAGCTTCTGGAAGCCGCTCCTTGGGGAGGGGGCTATGTCACGAATCGAACTTCCGTTCACTCACCACCAGAGGTAACCCGCTCACTACATGGACTCTCACACTACACAGACTGTTACACTGTACCCTGGACTACATTTCCCATCATCCATTGCACTGATTGCACACAGCTGTAACCAATCACACGCTCACATGAAAGCTATTACACACAATATAACATCCACCCAGATCCTGCTGAAGTCACCGAGTATTGTTTGCATTTATCGCTCTCCTAGTGGTAGCACATTATGGAGCGACGTAATGAAACGTTTCCTGGCCTAGTTTCTAGTCCTTAGTTCCTAGTCATAGTCTTGTCTTGCCTGCTTTCCCGTGTTACCTGATTATTGTCTGTTTATCTTGGATTAACCCTTTGCCTGCTGTTTCGGACTGTGTTTGCACCTCGCCTGGACTTTAGCTCGTGTTATTGGATAACCCCTTGTGTTTAACCCTCTGGATATTGTTAGCCGCTGATCGACCACGCCCGTTTTGGATTACTCTTCTGTCTTGCCCTTAATATACCTGTTTGCCATTGTCTGACCCATGCCTGTTTCATGACCACACCCTTTAATAAAGCCTTGCATATGGATCCGCACATCTCACGTCTCGTTCGCCCCGTAACAGTAACTGCATAACAATTTAACTCAAGTCAAGCAGTTAGTCAGAAATCAAGAATCACACCTGATGTGTCCCGTGCTCCATCTAACCCGACATCTAGTATGTATGTACCCTGGACACAGATTTGTGGAAACATACACCTTCATTTAATCTACTTGAGAAAATAATTTCAGAGTAAGTCAAATTAAAATCAAATGTAACAATTTATTATCAGTCAGGTAAATATGTATTATGCCAATTACATAGTCTATTTAGAGATATCCAATATCCAATCAAATCAATACAAGACATCAAATTCTCAAAGATAAATCTAAGAGTAAAAGATGCATACCTGACTTCAGGAAAATACATAATATGGAGTGTGTGGACACTCTACACTATGGGCTCATCCGACTACGGAAACGCTCTGATCTTCTTGCAACATTTCCTTAAGTACTCCGACCAAGACAAACATCCTCCAAATGAAGGCAGGAACTAACAATTGGAATTTGCATTGATCGAGTCCTAGGCGTGGAGAGTTTACCCCTTTTGGGGACAGATGGTAATTTGTATGAAAGACACTGGGAAATGGCACACCCTCTAAAGTAAGCAATCATCTCTCTAAACTCTTAGGATGTGTATTCACTTTTAGTCTACTTCTTGTAAAATTGAGACCATTCAATCAGTCGCCTTGAGACAATTCAAATGATACCAAACACGACTGTGAATATCACTTGTATTCATGTAGAACATTATATTATGCTATTGACCATTCTGAGTGAGCTGAGCGAAGGGAAGAAAGTGGATGAAAAGAAACAAAGGTATAGGTGAGAAAGGAGTTTTCCCGCATTTTCTCTCAGTGAGATGTGGAAACAGATCCCTGTATGTTAATACACTGTGTTTGTATATTGTCCGTATCTCAGAAGATCAAAGTGTCTGAGGTTCTTCAAGTCTTACAATCCCCTGAGGTACAATTCCACTCATTCTCTGCTATAGGAGAGGAAGAATTGTATAAACTTGTCAAATCATCAAAACCAACAACATGTATGTTAGACCCTATTCCATCTTAGCTATTAAAAGAGGTGCTTCCAGAAGTCATAGATCCTCTTCTGAATATTATTAATTTGTCAATGTCATTAGGATATGTCCCAAAATCCTTCAAACTGGCTGTTATTAAGCCTCTCATTAAAAAAAAACACACACACACAACTTGATCATAGAGGATTAGTTAATTACAGACCAATCTCAAATCTCCCTTTTCTGTCAAAAATACTAGAAAAGCCAGTATCCTCTCAGCTATATTCCTTCTTAGACAGAAGTGGTATCTGTGAGGATGTCAGGATTTAGACCATATCATAGTACTGAGACTGCTCTCATCAGTTACAAATGACCTGCTCTTATCATCCGATCGTGGTTGTATTTCTTTGTATTGTATTTTATTAATGCTACTGGATCTTAGCGCTGTGTTTGACACTATCGACTACAACATTCTTTTGAATAGACTACAAAATTATGTTGGCATTAGTGGAATTGCATTGGCATGGTTCAAATCTTAATTATCTGACCGTCATCAATTCATAGCAGTGAATGACGAGGCATCATATCGATCAAAAGTACAGTATGGAGTGCCACAAGGCTCAGTACTAGGACCGCTGCTTTTCACGCTTTGCATGTTACCCTTGGGAGATACCATCAGGAAACATGGTGTTAGCTTTCACTGTTATACCTTACTTCTGCACTGAAAGATAAAATGAATAATCTAACAACTTAATCACCTACAGGTAGCAGCTACCTGCCAACACACTAGCAATGCCCTGGCAACCACCCAGACAACCCTAGTATCGTGGCAACAAATTTAGCATAGCATGAACCTCGCATTTTGTGATTTAAGTTTCTTTAAAGGATGTTTATTTGTTCTGTAATCTAAAAGAGCAGTTTTTCCCTAGCTATTGTATGTGTGTCTCCAGGGGTTAAATTAGGCCGGAATGATCCTCGTCTCTCTCTCTCTCTCTGACGTTTGTTCCAACTGGCTTTTCAGCCCTCTCTCCGGTCCAGTGAAATCACAAAATAAAATGCAACCAAGATACTCCCACATTTGTAAAATACAGCCACTGATATGCATATGATTACATATAACTTTGGCATAGAAGTTGTGTTTCAGGTCATGCCATATCTTGTTTGGGGCACCATGAATTACCTCCAGAGTCTAAATTTAACACCTGTGTGCCCCTGGGTTATTATTATTTACTAAGAATAAAACAAAATATAAACTTTAGATGATGAAAAACGTACACAAAGCGGAAACTAGAAATGTTGTCTTAGCAGCAGGGCCATAGCTGAAGTATTCGGGCCCCGGTGCAGGTTAATAAATAAGGTTTGTCAGTGTTCAGGTACAGAAATTGGATTTAAAAAAAAGTAAAATAGCATTGCATAGTCTTCATTGTATAAATGTAATTAGATTAATCCCTGTTAAAGCTACAAAAGTTATTCAAGTTATTCAGGAGCAGTTAGTGATTCTCTCTCTCTTTTTCTTGGATTAACATAGACAGCAGTTAGTAAATTAAACACATAGTTCTCAACTGTTTACGTTCACTTAAGATATAACAGACTTATTTCGAGGATACTCACCAAGACAGGTATTTTGACAGTTTTGCTTGTATTTGTCCATTTAAGTGCAAAAGAGAACTCTGTGTTCGCGGGCTATGAGACGTGGCTCTGTGTGTTGTTCACACAGAACAGTGTGCAAGTACTGAATTAAGTTGTTTAGCTTGTTCTTGAGCTTGAAAGCTTTAAAATCACTTGAATGTTTAAACTGGCAAAGCTTAAAAACATGTGCAAATGATAAGCTTTCAAGACAACGTGCAGCGATCAGGCAATCCATCGACTGTTCCGAGTGTTTTTCACACTTGCGCCGGGCAGCCCTTTAAAATCGCCATGGGCTCCCCGACAGCCATGGGCCCCTATAATCTTTACCACCTTTCACCCCACTAGCTACGGCCCTGCTTGGCAGCTACTGTAACTAAATAAGTTTAAGCAGTAAAATTACTGAAAAAACTCAACTGAAACTAAAACTGAAATAAATTAAACCTACTTAAAAAAAAAACCTATTTAAAAAAATACTTAAAATGACAAAAACATGTAACACATTTATTAAAAATGTAAGCATTTATTTTCATATCTTCAGTTTTTAATTTAGTCTTTTTGTCACATGCTTTTGTAATTAATTAATTCATTCATTCATTCATTTATTCGTTAATTTATTTATTCTATATTTCTTTTTAGCTTTTTTATCTTTTATTTTTATAATTTCAGTTTTTAATTTAGTTTTTTGTCAAATGCTTTTGTAATTTTATATCAATATAACAAAGAGTGAAAAATTTAAGGGGGTCTGAATACTTTCCGTACCCACTGTATATCTATATATTTGTCACAGGGTCTAGCCGGCTGCCAGATCCAATCACCGCTCCCGAACGATCACAATCACCTGAGTACTGACTATCTTCACCTGCCACCCTCCAATCTACGCAAGTTTAAAACTGGCTTCACATCCTCACTCTATCATCTGGTCTTGTTGTTGCTTTTGTTAATTACCTGGATACTCAACTTGTGGATTTACTCACCTGTGGATTGCTTTCTCCGTGTTCCTGCAACTGTTATCATTTGAGCCATACAGCCAGAACTCCATTTGTTTTACTTGCCAGAGTTAATCTCCTTTTGTTGTCTTCTGGCGATCCTGCTTTAATTTACAAGTATACTTCCCTCCGTGTTCTCCGCCTGTGTATCCCTTATATATATATATATATATATATATATATATATATATATATATATATATATATATATATATTAGATA
>NW_015505759.1:614989-617638 GCF_001515645.1 Sinocyclocheilus grahami | reverse complement strand
TATATATATATCTATATATATATATATATATATATATATATATATATTAGATGAAAAGCTAAACAAAAATTTAAATGTTGTCCTGCTGACTAACTGTAATAAAGCAGTCAAATAATTAAAAATAAAAAATAAAACTGAAATAAATTAAACCTATTTTTAAAAAATAAGCTCACAAAAATGACAAAAACCTGTAAAACATTTACAAAAAATGGAACTAAAGTAAAAATGAGAACTGACAATATACAAATAAAAGCAGATTCAAAATATCAATAAAAACATATGTAATAATCTATAAATAATACTAAAATAACACTGGTGTACATTTAATATTTTAATATTTCTCTCATCCATGCATGAGTTGTTGATAAAGTTCTTTCATAACTGTAATATCAGCTGTGCATTAAAACCAGTTAAACTCTGCATTTTCAATCGCTTCACAAATAATGTTCTAACTCCTGTTTAGAAGCTGTTATTTGAAAGATTCTTTTTTCTGGTACTTTTTGGCATATAGTGGCATCAAACAAAGTAAATTGCAGAGAGTTGAGCCTAACAGAACCTGAATTACAGAGTTTCAAAAAATATGTATTCAATTAAAACTCAAAAAGCGCCTATGTTTTTTTGTGTTTATAGTAATAGTTGAAAAGTATATAATGTTATTTATAAAGAATTCCACTCATATTTTGTAGTTCAAAGGGTTTTATTTACAATGAAACCATTTTTTAAAATTTCCTCCATTGTATGTGTGTAGGGCAAACATTTGAATTTGAATATGAAAAATTTAGGCGAAAATTCCAAAAAACGCCCAGAGAATAAGTGGCTAAGAGAGAACAACTTGTGACCGTTCTTAATGAACTCTTCTAATATTGATTTTGGTTGGGACAGTTTTGCTTTAGGACTTGCTCTCATTTGGTGTATTATCATGTTTAATCACAAATCATCTGACAGGGAAGGTGTTTTTGTTTAATTAGACTGATAATTCAGGTGCTGCATCAATGTCCCACTTATGAGTAGTGTGTGTTATACTGTAAATGACATCGGCAAACCCAATTTAAAATGTAAATGCTTAAGTACATCTCAATCCACAAAACATGTTTAACAAATTTCAGGACATGCTGCAAAACAAGAACATAGGCTTTAATAATGGCTGGAGGCTCTGGCGTGGCGAACCAGACAGGTGAAGCGGCAACTCTGGCCGATGAGGTGGCAGGTGAAGCAGCTCTGACACATGGTGGCTCTGGCTGTGGCCTGGTGGCTATCTTGGGAGTTGACTCTGGCTGTAACATGGCGGCGATCTTGTGTGCTGCCTCTGACTAGAACATGGCAGCCATCTTGGGCGTTGGCTCTGGCTGTGGCATGGGAGTGGTGACGACCACTGGACTTGCAATCATCAGTGTATGGCGTGGTGGCAATCATGGTCGGCCGGACTACGTGCACACAACGAACCCCGCCCCCCCCCCCCCCCCCCCCAAAAAAAACATTTGGCATGTAAGTTTTTAGGTACTCAGTCTCAGATTTTTTAAACCATCATATATTCCCACTCCTCTAGTCATATTTCACTCTTGGACACAACATTTCATAATCAAACAGTGAAAGTCAACCTCAAGTTTACCCTCTATCGCTCACAGCCAAAAGCAAGAGCCGTATAACCTGATATAGTGGCATCTGAAGCCGTGGTTTCTCTCTTCTCGTGCCTCCGCAGTGTGAAATCATCCTGCATTACATATGTAGGTTCTCAGTTTCCTGAGAAACATCCATCACCGCATGCCGAGCAACTCTCTCACTGAAGATGGATCACTTAATTTTCCTCTAGGCAAATGTGAACTTACTTGATCCTGTTAACAAATTAAATTGACTTAAGGTTTAAGTTTAGCAATATATTATAAGTTGGTGTATATATATGTTGAATAACAGGAGATTAATTACAGAAGTTCTAAGCGGCCATGCATTATTTTTTTTTTCCTTCTTGTTTTCTCGTTATAACGACTTATTTTCTCATTATATCGACATAACAAGAGTTGTTTTCTCGTTATAACGACTTATTTTCTCGTTATATCGACATAACGAGAGTTGTTTTCTCGTTATAACGACTTAATTTTCTCGTTATCTCGACAAAGTTTTTTATTTTTATTTTTACAATGATTGTTTGATCTACTGTTGCTATAGTAACGAACTCAACTTTGACACGCATCTGATGGACAGATACAGATACAGATACACTCTTACTGTAGCCTAGGTCGTGGATATTTCAGCAAATTTTCCTTCGCCTAGTAATAACGTCTACAATACAAAAATAAAGGCTGATCAATCACGGTTGATATTTCCAGAGACAGTACGCTAAACATGTGTTTGTGTAATTAACATGTTTAAATGGTCAAAGAATGTATTATATGTGTATGTGTGTGTGTGTGTGTGTGTGTGTGTGTGGTTTCCACAAAGAAATGTAGAAAACACAAAAGATTACAACACTGTAGAACATCACTGAATTAAATTAGCCTATACACTTTACATATAAATCACATTTCTTATCAATATACATTTAATGATTAACAATAAAGATTAATAATAAGGAAAAGAGGCACATTACAAATCGCCTACGTCGTTGAAGCCTGTCCTACTGTAGATAAACAGAACACCCATTATTGTTAGTAC
>NW_015505759.1:591306-614968 GCF_001515645.1 Sinocyclocheilus grahami | reverse complement strand
AAAACAAGAAGGAAAAAAAAATAATGCATGGCCGCTTAGAACTTCCGTAATTAATAGCTATTAGATAAAGCATTTTTCATTGTGATGGTTTTTGGATGAAATACTTAAGCTCCTTGGTAAGAGTTCTTACTTAATTTTAGCAAAACACCTCTTCCAGTGCATAATGAAGTGTCAGGCCTATTAAATAATGAAGTTGTTGTGAACTAGTTGGAAAAGTAACTCCATTTAGGATTCAGCTTTTTATATAATGACTTTGTGTCTCTCTAACATTAAATGTGGTCATTTAGCATTACTGAAGTCTGTTTCCTGAAATATCAAATGGAAGACAAAAACTTGCATTAAGCACAAAATGACTGCAGTTTGGGATTTGTTTCAAGCCTAGAGCTGCTTACGTGGGAAGCATTTTAAGGCATTAAGGGTGCGTGTTCCTGACGAGAGGCCTGTTCCAAATGGTAAGCAGCATGATTATGCTTCCTTGTAAGATAACGTCTTTTGACTACATTATAAGGCCGCATCACATGTATACTTTGTAGAGAAGACAATCTGTGAATGCACTGCAAAAAGCTCAGTTAAAAAAGTCATAAAATATGCTGGACGAAGCGATGGTGGAGAGAAATGTTGATTATACAGTAAATAGACTCTTATAAACAAAGGTTATTGATTCTTTATCAGTGGCCGCATGAAGAACCTGTAACATCCATGGAACTTTTCTATTCCATAAAAAGTGCTTTACAGTGGTTCTTCAGATTTGTAAAATGTTCTTTTCACTAAGAAAAACTGGTTCATTTAACCCCAGTGCTGGGCTGAAAATCCTTTACCTAATTTGGTGTTCCCAGTCAAAAATGACTGGCTTTTTAAAAAATTGCTTGTAAATGTCTAAATCTTGCATACAATTTTTTTTTCTCCCTTTCAGTAAGCATAGGTTTTGTTTTTCAAATAGATTGATGGTAATACATTTTGAGTGAAAAAAATTTTTTTTTTTTTTTAATATATATATATATATATATAAAAAACATTTGTGGATAATTTTGGCAATGTTCACTCAAAAACTGAGGTGCATAAGCTTAGATCAATGAGGCCTATGGTCAATCAGTACCAAAAAGTAATACAAAACCTGTAATAATTTAAAGAAAACAAGTTTGACCAGGAACACCACAAGTGTAACAAGGTGGGGAAAAAAAAAAAAAAAAAAACGCGATATAATGGTCAAATACTGTTTACTTAAGGTTCTTTGGGAAACCAAAAATTTGTGTGTGCTACTATATGTATTTCTATGGCTGTTGTGCCATTAGCTTAGCGACATAACTTATTGTGTGATTAATTGTGTGAATTTTCTTATTTGTAATTTCCTATAAATCAGAAAATTGGAGTTATTATGCTATACCTTAGAAGGCAGATCACTATGTTTTGAAGCAGATCTAGCATCTCTCCCAAAGTCATAATAAACTGTTAAGCCTACTGAATAAAAAAATGATCTTTTTAACTAAGTAACTGCAGTGACTTTTGCAGCTTTTACCTGTTCATTTAAAGTCAGCACGAACTTCCAATTGTCACAAGCCAGCCAAACCACCACAGTTGGGATGAATGGGCTCTCTTCAGGTTTTGTTGGCTTCAATTGGAAATACGTTACATCACTGAAGTAAAGTGGTTTGCAAATGGGTTTTCATGTTGATTTTAATGGTTTTCTGTGACTTCTGGGCCCTTGCTTGATGTAGCTGGACAACAAAATCTGGATTGCATTTAGCATTATTAAAGTCTGCCATGTGAAACACTTTAATAACAAACAAGGCATAAATGGAAGACAAAAACCAGCATTAACCACAAAATACCTGCATTTATGTGTGTTCTGTTAACAAATGTGTGGTGTTTGGGTGCGTGATGAATTTCCCCACTCAGATTGTGAACCTTTACAATTAATCCTTCGTCCTGGCCTGCTATGCACATAGCTGGAGATCTGGCCTCCTGGGTGATTTATTCGCACCCGGGTTATGGCCAGACTTCCCATCTAGATGCAAGTGAGGTGAATTAAGGCTAAAATACCAATGTGATCAATCAGGCTTCAGTGCAAAGCAAACAAACCGGCAGCTTTAAGTGATGGGGTCAGCATGGAGATGATGTTAATAAAGACGAAGAAAGCGAGATCGAGAGAGAAAGAGAGAGGGGGGATGTGAAAGATTTTCTGTCAAGAGCAGCGCGGATAAGATTTATCTCTCTTTGGACTTAATAAGCGGATGTTTCTGCAGCGCAAGCACATTTGTTTGTTTAATCGCCATAATTACCTGCAAGTTATTTGGAAGTTTATTGGCCCTTTCGTTTGTCTTAAACTATTTTGCTTCCATAACATGTCTTCTTTCAAAGAACACACCCAAAATACACATTTATGTGTGTATTTTATTACATTTGATCTATTTGCATCTGTAGATTTCAACTACAATACATATCTTTAAGATTATACATATCTTTTATTTCTCAAAATGGGCCAAGATTCTCAACTTAAGCAACTCTTACATAAACCAAACTTTAGGGTTTTATTCCTATCTATATTCTGAAGGTTTTTACAGAGAGGGGCTTGTTCATATATCTGTAATTGTACATTTATATCAAAAGCTCATGGAAATGAATGATCAGTCTTTAATCCAACCTTAGGGAAACGATCTTGTACTGTTCTTCTCGCACGTGCGAATGCAATTTAACAGTTAGCCAAACTCCATCCATAAAGTACAGATGAATCAGGATTTATCTTAGTCTTTGTCGTTTTAATAAGATGTGTAGCGATTCAGCTCAAAAGGGAAATATGAATAATTAATCATAACTAGTTATAATTAATTACAAGGTAATTTGCAAATGGAACTTGAATCGAAATTACTAAAGATTCTCAGGACACTAATATATTGCCTATGTACCAACATATAATATACACGCTCATTTAGATCATCAGAAGGCGGATTCATAGATACTAAACATGGTAGGATTACATATAGGCAAGATGACAGGAATGAGTGTTTCCATCATAAGCCTGCATAAAACAGTATAAAATCTCAAAGATAACATACACAATGACCTGAAGGATATGTGTGTTCATTCAAAGAAAGGTTTTCCTATGGATTAATTAGAAAATAATCAATTTCTACTGGGCACTGTGCCTCTTTCTAATTCAAAGGCAGTGATTTTCCCTACTCACATTCCATTAGTTCATAAATGGCTCTGGTCTATTAAAGGTGTCGTGGTTGCCATGGTAACCAGTGGCCTGTGGTCATTCGCAGACATCCTGGCGCCCAGTCTATTGGGTGAGGGGTCTGTGACGACTTGTTAATCTACTGAATAACTGATTTGTTAAATCAAATGAAAAATTGGGTTTTTGATTGGTCCAGACGCTACAGATGCCATTGAGATTCATTAGAGATACACTATGAATTAGGAGTAAAACTGTAAAAAACAGCAAACAAACAATAATCAGAATAATTATACAACAACCAAAGAATATGCATACAAGCAGCTCTGAGACTTATATCTGCGAAAAGGCTCAAATGTTATTGATGTAATCAATTTACTTAAATCAGATTACCAGATAACCAAGAATAGCGGCAAATACAAATATTGATTCATATAGAGAAATTGTCTTATCAAAGTAGAATGAAATCAACACATTGAGTGCCATATCAAATAAAGGCTCGGCTAACAGCTAGAGGCTATTACTAAAATTACATCAAATCAAAGCTTTGAAAGAATTTATCACAAATATGTGCAAATATGTATATATAATCAAGCATTATGTAATGAATAATTAACTTACAGATGATGCTTTTACAAACACAAAACAAGGGATGGCATCCAAAGATCAAGGAGAAACTGACTGCATGAGAAATGTGCTCTACTCTGAGCTCACTTCACGTAGAACTGCCACTAGGTGGCGCCAAACCTATACAAGTGACAAACTTGAAGCAGAACACTCCCCGCCAGACATCCTAAGGATGTCTCATTTAATTCTTAATTTAACTCTCCTTAGACAACAGAAGAATGACCTCTGTAATTGCTCTGAGATATGTTACATCTTTTCCAGATCCACTTTTAGAAACTTTCAACTGAACTTTGCGCACTCTCCCATCAACGCTTGGAAAGACTTTGGACACAAGAGCGATATGGCACTTATTATGAGGGCTCTGATTGTCCTTTAGGAGAACGAGATCTCCTTCTTGGATGTCAGGTTGAGTACTATTCCACTTCTGACGATTTTTAAGGGTTGGGAGATATTCACGTCTCCAGCGGTACCAAAAATTGTCAGCAAGATTTTGCACCTGTTTCCACTGTTATCTGAACATGCCATCACCTAAGAAGTTCCACGGAGATGGAGGAACAACGACCTTTTGGGTCAGATGCATGGCAGGGGTCAGTATAAGAGGGGAGTCGGGGTCTGAGGAGATTGGAAATAATTATTGCAGAAGTTTCTGCCATGAATGTGCATAGTACCTCATGTGAGAGAGGACGAGAACCATACTGCATCAACACTGAATCCAAAATCCTCCTCACTACACCTATCAAACGCTCCCAAGCTCCCCCCATGTGCGAAGCATGGGGTGGATTGAATTCCCATGAGCAAGGGCAGCTGGTGAGGTATTTTTGCATTTCTGGGTCCTTCGCCACTTTGGAGAACCCCAGTTCTTTGCTTGCAGCTACAAAGTTAGTTCCACAGTCCGATCGGAATTGTTTAACAGGCCCTCTAATGGCAAAGAATCTCCAAATTGCGTTTATACAGCTGGAAGTGTCAAGAGATTCAATTATCTCGAAGTGAACAGCTCGCATGGACATACAAGTGAAGAGAATTCTCCAACATTTGCTCTCTGCATAACCTCCTCTTTTGCGTCGAGCTGAGAATGAGAAAGGACCAAACACATCCAGACCAACATAAGTGAAAGGTGGGGATGGACTGAGATGCTCCTCTGGAAGATCAGCCATTTTTTTGATTTTCTGTATTTCCACACAGCTTCCTACATACAACACACTTATGTGTGACACTGCTAATGGATCTTTTTCCATTGATTAGCCAGAATCCCGCGGTGCGTAGGGCCCCTTCTGTGAACAGAGGGCCCTGATGCTTCACTTGTTCATGGAAGTGACAAATTAGTAAGGTGGAGATATGATGTCGTCCAGGCAAAACAATGGGATTCCTCTCATCACTAGTCACAGGTGCGTGTGTTAGATGGCCACCAACTCTGATTGTCCATCATCACCCAGAACAGGATTCAGCTTAATTAATGGACTGCTCTGAGAGATTTCAACATGTCTCTTGAGAGCACTATACTCCTCAGGAAAGAAAAGACTTCTGGACTGAGAGGAGGATGACCTTTTTGGCTTGGGCCAACTCATTCAGGCCATCAGGTTGATCACATTTATGCCAGCCTATACGTTTACACATCTGCCCTTTAGTCACAGAATGAAAAGTGCGTGCAATATGGATCAAGCACGTCACTGCTCTCAACAGAGATTTCCACGTAGAAAATGTTCAAACCGTTCTGGGTTGAGGGGTTTCTCGAACTTCAGAATCTGTCTCCGGATTCACCAGCTCAAAGGTCTCTTGCAAAGTTAAATTGCTTGCTGAAGGTTTATAAAGAAAGTCCAGTCCTGTCAGCCACATGGTGTTTGCAAGAAGAGAGGCTGGCTCAGACCTAGAGGCAAAGTCAGCTGGCTTGTGCTCGGTAGGCATGTAATGCCATTGCTCCGCCTTTGATGACTGCCTGATGTTCTGGACACGATTGTGAACATACACGTAGAACCTCCTACTTTCATTGTGTATGTAACCCAATACGACTTTGTTGTCGCAGAAAAACTTTACAGAGTCTGGTTTGAAATTGATCTCATCCAAGATTAAATCTGAGATCTCGACAGCTAATACAGCTGCGCAAAGCTCTAACCTAGGGATAGTAAGTTCATCTGGAGGTGTTAGTTTAGCTTTACCCAGAATTAAACCAACATTAATCTGTCCATCTTCGTGGATAGTCTTGAGGTATGCTACTGCTCCAATAGCCTTGAAAGAGGCATCTGAAAATATGCACAGCTCTGTAGAGTTTGTTTTTGAGAGTGACTTCAGGCTGTATGTCCTCTGAACATGAATTCTTTCCAGGTTTTGCAGTGAATTTCCCACTCTGCATTTCTCTTCGGGGAGGGGTCCATCCCAGTCATCTATTCCTTTTGACAACTCTCTCAACAGGAATCTTCCATGGATTGTGACAGGCACTGCAAAGCCTAAAGGGTCATGCACGCTGTTAACAGTGGAGAGAATGCCACGACGAGTCAGAGGTTTGCTATTATCTGGTGAGTGGAATGTAAAGGTGTCTGTTGATATTTTCCAGCTGAAGCCAAGACTAGCAGGATCACTGACATGGGCTGATTGTAATCTTTTCACATGGTCAGATGATTCTTTGCCGAGCCACCTAATAAGCAGGTCCAACTCTTCACCAGCAGTCAGGCCTAGGCCCTGTGTGGCTCCAACAAAGGCCGATTTCCATGCTCTAAATCTCTCAGGTCAGTCATCAAACTTAACAAGACTTGTGTTTACAAGCTCACAACGTGCTAGAAATTTAGCAAAATCCAACATACCTGAGGCTGCATTCTGGCACAGTGTTGATTGAGGCCATGCCATGACAGGTTCTCTCTGAGAGAAACATGAAGTACATGGGTCATATATTTCCTGCTTAACCTCATCCGTGACTGACTGATCAAGTGGTTGAGATGGCAGTTCAGTGAACACATCCTGAACACAATTCATTTTAGAGAGACTTTGAGCAGTACGGTTAATGCCCGAGTCCTCAGGATACAAATTGTTACCGAAATTTGAATACTGCATGTCTTTTTCTTTTGGCTTATCTAAGTCTAATCGAGTTTCAACATAGTCTTTGGTGTGCTCCACTCTGCTATGTGAAGACACAGAGAAGCTAGCGCTGGAAATACAATTCTCAATCGCTCCTACAGCTGATTCCAGCACTTCTGCCTGGGCCAGCGCAGCAGCTTGTTCCTTTTCGTGTTGGAGCACTTACAAATCTGCCTCCATTTTAGCCTTGTTCAGTTTATGAGTCATTTCTAATTTAATTTTGTCCAGTTTGATTGCGTTCTCTTACTTTACAAACTGTACACGAGTTTGTGCTGCTTCTGCTTGAGCCCGTGCAGTGGCCGCTGCAATGCTTGTTTAAATCCTTGACGACCGAGATGATCGTGAGGATTGTGATGTTCGTGATGAACGGGAGCGTTTTGAGCCTGCCTCAGAAGCTTGGTCTATGATACTCATGGTTTCCTTTGCATTTTCCGCCACAGAGGCTGTAAGCTTCTCATCATGGTTCATAATGCAAATGTGACTGCAGTCTTCTGCCATGTAACTTGATTAGCTTGTAGGATTATCATCTTTTTACTGTACTGTTCTTCTCGCATGTGCGAATGCAATTTAACAATCAGCCAAACTCCATCCATAAAGTACAGATGATGCTTTTACAAACACAAAACAAAGGATGGCATCCAAAGATCGAGGAGAAACTAAATGCATGAGAAATGTGCTCTACTCTGAACTCACTTCGTGTAGAACTGCCACTAGGTGGCGCCAAACCTATACAAGTGACAAACTTGGAGCAGAACCGATCTAAACAACACACTTAACATAGACGGAGAAAGGACAAAAAAAAAACTCAACAAACATAGGATATAAATACTAAACCAAATGAGGACTAATGGGCTAATTAATTGACAACAGGAGAACTGAAGGGAAAACTAGGGAGGGAAGGAGGGAGGGAGGGGGTTCTGGAGGAAGGCGAGGAACAGAAGATGGGCCAAACAAAACCAATTCAAAAGTAAAAGTCCATGGGGGAGTGGAGGGTAGGAGGAGCCATGGGGAAGCCAGGAGCAGAATAAGCCAGATGTATAACCAGACCACAGTTAACGTGCAGTTCTGGGGCGGAATTGCATGAGGGAGGAGCCATGGTGGAAACTTGGAAGATATAAACAGGGGTACAAGCTCCTGCGACGAAGCCGGCCATGATGGAGACACAGACGGAGCCGAGGAGACACAGAGCCAGGGTGACACTGAAGATCCTGAGGGCCAAGGCGGAGCTGATGGCTCATGGGACCGAGGCAAAGACGAGGATCCGGAAGACCGCTGCGAAGCTAGTGTGACTGATGACAGAGGGAAGGCGGAGTCCAATGGTGCCGAAGGGGTGGAAGGCAGAGGTGCAACCGGTAGCCAGTAATCCCAAGGTGCAACAAGGGTGATGTCTGACCAAGGCGCAGCTGAGGGAGCATTGAGCTCAGGCAGAGCCGATGGGTCGGAAGACCAAGGTGGAGTCCGGGGCTCTGTTGGCTGAAGGTGGAGACAGGGGATCCTCACACCAAGGCAATGCTGGGGACTGGAAGGCCCGAGGCGAGTCAAAGCGCTTAGATGTCACTGACTGAGGGTGAGCTGAGGGGCTGGCAGGAACCAGCAGATGCAGAGCTGAGGAACTGGCTGATTTTTTGGAGAGGAGGCGCGAGAGGGAGGCTCGGTGTTAACACTGGAGAGCAGGAGTTAGAAGGAACTGTAGGAGACACATTTTTGCAGACTCACACACCTGGTCAGACATTAAATTGGGCTCAGGCTTCGGGGCAGAACACGGCTCAGCAGGGCTTACTGGCTCTTTCTCCATGGCAGGCACAGGCTACGTGTCTGTGGTGGAATCAGGCTGCTCCGTGTGGCTGGGTGTTGGCTGACTGGGTGCTGGGTTAGGTGGAGGGGTGCTTGTAGGCTCCGTGTAGTCTCCGCCTCAGACATCATGTCCACGGACCATTGGCTGAACATCTGATGCATACGGCACATACAATTTAAAACACTTCG
Source organism: Sinocyclocheilus grahami (assembly GCF_001515645.1). Classification (NCBI taxonomy): domain Eukaryota; kingdom Metazoa; phylum Chordata; class Actinopteri; order Cypriniformes; family Cyprinidae; genus Sinocyclocheilus; species Sinocyclocheilus grahami. The sequence continues at coordinate 606,120 of NW_015505759.1, read as the reverse complement.
GGAGTTTCAAAGTGGTTATCAGATTGGTTGAATTATACAGGATTTCCGTGAGACGTGCATGTTGCGTTCTTTAAAGTTGCGCCTGGAATATGCCGTGACGCCAAATCCCTCATGTTAGAAGAAAGCCGTCGTGTTTACGATAATGAGTGCTTATCAGGATCAACTAAATGCTGGATTTTTAAAAGTATGTGAAATATTTAATGTGTTTTATAAAGCCTGTTTTTGCAAGGGAAACTCACCATGACACATTTCGATGCAGAATTGAACATTTTCAATCGCTTCACAAATAATGTTCTAACTCCTGTTTAGAAGCTGTTATTTGAAAGATTCTTTTTTCTGGTACTTTTTGGCATATAGTGGCATCAAACAAAGTAAATTGCAGAGAGTTGAGCCTAATAGAACCTGAATTACAGAATTTCAAAAAATATATATTAAATTAAAACTCAAAAAGCGCCTATGTTTTTTTGTGTTTATAGTAATAGTTGAAAAGTATATAATGTTATTTATAAAGAATTCCACTCATATTTTGTAGTTCAAAGGGTTTTATTTACAATGAAACAATTTTTTTAAATTTCCTCCATTGTATGTGTGTAGGGCAAACATTTGAATTTGAGTATGAAAAATTTAGGCGAAGAACGGTCAGCGCGCCATGGAGAGCCTTGGAGAGCAGTGGACGCGCGTCTGGGGAGACTTTAGGAGAGATTCTCCGTGAGTTTGAGAGCTGTTTCTTTGTTATGAAGCGTGTTAGCTATACTAGCACGCTGATACACTGTTTGCTGACAGAAAAGTATAGTACATTATGCATTTCAGTAAGTATACAGTAAATATACAGTAAATATAGATAGATTATTACAGTGCGGTGTAGATGAGCTAACATATGTTTGTTTGACGCTGTGAATGTAGCATGTAGCTCGCGGCTAGCGGATTAGCCCCGCTCTGGACCACAGAGGCAAGCACAGCTGGATGCAGGATGAGAGAGAGATGCTGTGCTCAACTGATGCTGAGGTGAGAGATGCTGTGATCACTATCCCAATACAGAATGCATATAAATGGAATGATATAAAGCTGGAGGATATGGATTCTATTTTAGGTTGTTATAGACCATATAAATATTATAATGTAGACAGTCTTGAGCATCCTGAAAGAATTAAACTGAGTGTAGAAATCACAATATGACAAGTTTGGTCCAATTCGCTTGTGCCATTTTGTATATTACTACTTAGAAAAACATAAAAATGAAACATAATTCAATAAATAATCAATTAAAGTGCTTATGGCACAGAGTACAATAGGATTGTGGGGTTAAAGTTCACAGCATAGAATCTTTCAAATATGTCCAAGAGTTTTACACACGGTCTGTTATTGTGGGAACAATTCCACACACCTAAACATGACATGGCACAAACCGAAACATGATTGATTGCTTTATCTGTCAGTCATATGGCCTCTTGGGTGGGCCTTGCCATTCAAAGCGGCCAAGGTTTCAGACCTTCTGCCGTCAGTCTGAAGGTCTGGCAACGCAAGACTAGGCTCCGTGAGGCCGATGGTGAATGCCGAGTTGTTGTTTACCAGCACCTACTCCACATACTCGCGCCTACCCGCTTGCTGTGTGTGTGTTGCATCTCAAGCCTTAGCGAGCATTTTAGGTAGTAGGTCTGATATGCTAATTCTAGGAATACGCTGGTGTGAATTTCCAGGGAGTGGTCCTTCTGCTCTAGGTATAATAATCGGACTGAGGGGAAGGTCCATGGTGACGAAAGGGGGGAAAAAATAAAAGAAAACACCTCAAAATGTTCAACTGTATAGGTCCTGTCTTCTGTAATGGTGAGTTGTATTAAAAGCTCACAGAGACAAATGATCAGGCAACAATAATCTTTAATCCAAATTTAGGGAAACAATCTACACAACACACTTAACACAAACGGAAACAGGGCAAATGAGTTTAGAAAACATAGGACTATAAATACTAAACCAAACAAGGACAAATGGGCTAATTAATTGACAACAGGTGAACTGAGTAAGACAGACGAGGGAAAACTATGTCAAACAAGGCACTGAAGATAAAATTACCAAACAATGCATAGAACATACACGTAACAATATAATTCAATCTTGATTTATACAACAGTGCAAGATGAGCATTTGTGGTTAAAAAGTATATACATTTTATTTATTTATTTTTAGAAAATGACAGATTGTTTCGCTAGATAAGACCCTTATTCCTCAGCTGGGATCGTGTGGTGCCCTTTGAAGCTGCATTTAAACTGCTATTTGAACCTTTTAACCTGTTGGCCACCATTGAAGTTGTTACGACCCGGGGTATCACCTGTTCCCTAAATGGGATCTGGTCGCCTCTAGGTGGCGTTCTGGGTTCTGGTGTGTGTGTGTGTTTTCTTTTGTCTGTTTTCAGGGTGGAGACAAGCGGCAGGTGCGGTGGATTACTTGTGATGAGTTGACTGATAAAAGGATCTCGGTTCTCCGGTGTGGGGTGCCTCGTTGGAGCTTGACTTCTCTCCAGCACCAGACTTTGAGCTTTCTTTGATATTTGATCTTTTGTTGTTTTCCTTTCTCTTCCCTTTTGGGTTTAACTATAGTTTAAATTACGTTAATAAATGTTTAATTTGAGTTAACTTATTTTGTGCGTGGCCTCCCCATTTAATGTTGCGCTGCCTTGAGCCTGGTCATCCTTGGGTAGCTGGAAGGAATGACCAGTATTTTGGATCATTATTGAGTGGGTAAATGCCAAAGTTGGGGAGAGCTGTGCAAATTTATATTATTTTTGGGAAGGGTAATGTTTTTGTTAAGTTGGATAAATTTTTTTTTTCTGGTGTTGGAGAGTTGACATCAAGTAAGCAAATCTAGAATTGTAGAGCTCGCTGTGATTGTTTGATTCAGGTGAGTATGGCGTTGTGTTGCATTTGTTTAATCGAATGAAATGAGGATAGTGCGGTTTAGACCACTAGAGCTTCGTGTCCACCCCGTGTTAGGTATAGAGCGATTAATGCTGTTAGTTAGTTTTTTTTGTTGGGTGTGTCGGACGCGGGTAGACTGCTTGTGGTGGCAGTTGAGCTGCATGTGGGCGCACCGAAGAGGTTGGGTTAAGTTAGCTTATTCAATTTTACGGGGTAGCTCTTAAAACTCATTTTGAAATTATTCTTCACGATTTGCAACCTCTGCCAGTTTCCCGTTAATCAAACCTAAGATCAGGAAGGTATAGTGGCTCGATTTAATATAATTAGTTCTTTTTGTCGAATCCGTAAAACTGTATAATGGATAATTTGGAGGATTTTTTTAGCTGCTCCTACAGAGGAAAAACTTGAGGGTCTCACAAAAGATCAGTTGCGTAATGCGAGTAAGCATTTTGGTATTGAATTGGCTTGACCTAAATCAGCTAAGTTAAGACAACTTCGTAAAGCTGTTAAAGAAAAATTAGAGGAAAGGATGGTTTTGACTTTAGATACACAATCTGATGTGGAGGGAGGGGTACCAAAAGGAGCTTCAACTCCGCTTATGGCAGAGGTAAGAAGTGATTTGATAAATTGTAACTTAACATTTGAGCAGCAAAAAGAATTGTTAGAAATTAGAAGTAAGGAACGTGCATTGGATAGACAATTGTAATGGGAAAAGTAAAGAGCGAGTACGTGAGCGAGACTTTGAAAAGTTTAGGGCTCAACATAAATTAGAAGAGTTGAAATTAGAGCAGGAAATGGAACATTTTAGATTGATGGCAGAGGGGAAAATGCCAGGTGTTGGTTCTGAAAATGTACTAAATGATCGGCCAGGTTTAAATAGTCAGTTCTCCAATATTGTAAATATGGTAAAATTTGTACCGAAATTTAACGAGAAAGACCCAGATGTGTTTTTTTTCGTTATTTGAAAACATCGCTGAGGATAGAGCGTGGGATGATGCGGAGTGCACCTTCCTGTTGCAGAGTGTTTTGGTGGGCAAGGCACAAGAGGCTTATATTGCCCTATCAAAATCTCAACGAAAGGTATACCACGTTGTAAAAGAAGCGTTGCTTAAGGCATACAAACTGCTTCCAGAAGCATATAGACGACGTATTAGAGGTTGGAGAAAAGGGGGAAAACAAACCCATGTAGAAGTTGCGAGGGAATTAACGGGTCATTTCAATCGCTGGTGTGTTTCTGCAGGAGCGGACACTTTTGAGAGTTTGTGCGATCTAATGGTATTAGAACAATTTAAGAACATAGTCCCTGATCGAGTAGCCACTTACATAAATGAGCATAAAGTGAAGTCTGCAGCCGAAGCAGCTGTTCTTGCGGATGAGTTTGTTTTAACTCCTGAGGCCATAATGATGGTAATCGCAGAGAGTTTCGAAATGTTAATGTAATCCGATCTGTTAATCTGAAAGGTGATCAGAACTGAAAATTAGACCCGAGTTCCACGTGTAATTATTGCCTTGAAAATGGACATTGGAAGAGGGAGTGTCTGGTACTACGAGACAAGTATAATAAATCTATTCCCAAGCCTGTAGCTTTAGCCTCTGGAACATTTTGTCATTATTCTGATACATCTACCGACATTCTTATTAGTAAATCTGCGACACTGGTGGAAAATGAACAAGGTGAAACTCAGACTTGTGTTGAGGTAACGACGTCTGACTATGGGCCTTTCATCACAAGTGGCTTCGTTTCCTTGGTGAATGATTCTATTAAAGTGCCTGTTAAGATATTGCAGGACACAGGTTCATTGGAATCATTTATATTAGAGTCTACATTACCTTTTTCTTCTGAATTCTGGGTAGTAATGTCTTGATTCGAGGAATTGGGTTATAGACTTTCTCTGCGCCCTTGCACAAACTCCAGCTGTATTCAGATCTTGTGCAAGGTAAGGTTGTGATGGCCTTGCATCCTTTTTTGCCGGTGGAAGGAGTGGATGTCATCTTGGGTAATAATTTGGCTGGGGGACAAGTTTGGCATGATGTTCCACCACCTCCTGTGGTCAGGGTGACCCCCTCATTTGCCATAAAGGATGATAAAAATGCTTTTGATTTTCCTAATGTGTTTTCAACTTGTGCTGTGACGCGTGCAAAGGCTCTTGCCTCGAAGAGTTCGGATGTTGCACGTGAAAATCCTTCAACTTCGGGTTGTTTTGCCTGCCCTCCCTTCATCTATTTCTGTTAGTGAATTAGTGATAGTGAATTAATGAAAGAGGACTCTAGTCTAGCAGATTTATTTGCTAATGCGAAGAGCGCAGAAGAAAGCCAGAGTTTTGCTAATGGTTACTTTATACAGGATGGGATGTTGGTTCGTAAATGGACCTCATGTAGTGATAAAGCTACATACTGTATATAAAAAAAATAATTTATATTTTTATTCAGCATTGATGCATTCAATTTATGAAAAGTGTCAGTAATATAACGTTACAAAGATTAACATTGATCCAAATAATTAGTAATTCCTTTAGAATGACTCGAGTCATTACTATCAAAGACATATATATCAAAGCTTACAATGACGTCAGTCAATATTATTATTATTATTATTATAAGTTATCATGCTTTTCACTTTAGAATACTTATCCAAATAATTTGTAGTTCCTTTAGAAGGATTTAGTAATACTTGAGTCATTACTAGTGGGTTACCATGTTCTTCACTTTAGAATTAATTATACATTATGCATAATTCACATTCATTATGAACCTGTATAGTAGCTCTTAGTAGTTCTCTGGGATATATGGAAAAAAAATAGTAGTTACTGATTAGCTAATAGTGAACTACCACTTTCAACTGAGCACTATTATTTACTAAATCATTAATCAGATGTTCTTGTTAGTTAATAATAAATCATTATAATTCATTACATTTATATAGCGCTTTTCTAGGCACTCAAAGCGCTTTACATTGTCAGGGGGTATCTCCTCATCCACCACCAGTGTGCAGCAACCACCTGGATGATGCGACGGCAGCCATAGTGCGCCAGAACGCCCACCACACACCAGTTCATTGGTGGAGAGGAGACAGAGTGATGAAGCCAATCAGCAGATATGGGGATTGTTAGGAGGCCATGATGGTCAGAGGCCGATGGGCAAATTTGGCCAGGATGCCGAGGTCACACCTCTACTCTTTTCGAAAGACATCCTGGGATTTTTAATGACCACAGAGAGTCAGGACCTCGGTTTAACGTCTCATCCGAAGGACGGTGCTTGTTGACAATATAGTGTCCCCATCACCATACTGGGGCGTTAGGACCCACACAGACCACAGGGTGAGCACCCCCTGCTGGCCTCACTAACACCTCTTCCAGCAGCAACCTAGGTTTCCCAGGAGGTCTCCCATCCAGGTACTGACCAGGCTCAGCCCTGCTTAGCTTCAGTGGGCGACCCGTTAATATTAGTTACTAGAATGTTATTAGTGCATTAGTTATTTGTTCCTGTGTAGTTATTCATTAACGACAGAAGAGTATTCTAAAGTGTAACCAATATTTTGATACTTTAAGAATTCAGTTAAACTCACACCAACTAGGGCTTCAATAGATACTTACATCAATGCACAACAGCATCAGTCCTGATCACAGCTGTGATAAAAGGTTTATACATTATTATTATAATTTCTCCTGCATCGAAAATTGACAAAATGTTTACATCTGGAACCTGGCTCTTTTCTTTGTGAAAAAGGTTGCAGAATGGCTGACATTTTTGTACATGGAAAAACATGTTTCCAAAGTAAACATAGCAGCCCCTGTAATTGTTTCTGTGTGCCTGCGGAATTCTTGCGTGTGTTTGTTTGTGTATGAACATGTCAATCTGTGTGAAGAGTCTCTGGAGGGGCTGTGATTCATCAATCTGGCAGCGCTGTGAGTTTTTAGAGTGGGCATCATGGCGGTGCCCACAGAGAACAGAGGGACGTTAGGATGGAAAAATAAACACACACACAAACATGCACAGCACGCTCACAACATGAACATGCAGAAAGTGTGTGTGAAAAAGAGACCCTTCCTGCATGATCATGTCAAATAATTTCAGCTCAAATCAATATTTCATGCCATTTATTTTGGAAAGCAGCACAGCAATAAGTGGGATAAAGCAGAGTTAGCACATTGATTTCACAAAATAACCCCCCTCACGCTCACAATAATTTGCTTAGTATTTTTGAATGTTTGATCATCTAAACATTCCTAAATCAACATACATTACCTAGAGAAGGAAAATTAAGGTATTAAGTCCCATTTCAAAATTAAGTGAGTTTATACTTAAATCAAGAAATAAAATCTGCCGTGGAATCAGAAAAATAAACTTAAATTAAATTAAACAAGTCAAAATAAACTGTTTTTGTTTTAAAGGGGTCATTGGATGCTCATTTTGCACAGGTTGATATGATTTTTTAGGGTCTTAATTAAAAGTCTATAACATACTTTGGTTAAAATTTCTCAATGTTAGTGTAAAAAACACCTTTTTAAACCTGTCAAAATCAGCTCTGTTTTTATCAAGCCATTATAGTCCACGTTGCTTTAAATGTTAATGAGCTCTGCTGGCCCCGCCCCTCTCTTCCGAGCTGCTCTCAGAGAGACTGTTTACTTTAGCCGCATTCATCGTGAAACTTGCTAATTAGCGCATTATTAGGAAAGGTGATTTGCAAAGATTCATAAAAAACCCTTATACTCACTTCTTCTGTAGATGAGGCTGAATCACGAATGATTCGAGCGAACATAGATGCATTTAGGCTGATCGGGAGTGGCACATTCACTTCAAAGCGAAAGTAATGTTAATCCTCTGCGTCTTCAGCAGCTCAGATGTCGGGAGTAAATGACGATTGCTATATTCATTATTACATCCAACAATAAAGCACCTCAATCGCTTAATCTGAGACATCTTGTCTTCCCCTGCACCAGAGTCAACACAATGGCGGACTGATGACAGCTCACTCAGGGCGGGTCTAAGGTAAGACACCAGTCCAGTCTGTGCTGAAACTCTACTGTCAATCAACTATCGTGGGAGGGGCCTGTACAGAACTACGTCATTCTGACAGGAATCTCAGAACAGCCTGATTTGAGAAAGGGGATTTTAAAATAGGGATTTAAAAAAAAACACTGGATGGAATTTTATAATTATAGGATGGATGTGTACACACACTTCCAACATACATTTATGTTCAAACAACTTGAAAAGTGAATTTTGCATCCGATGACCCCTTTAAGCATAACATTTAGAAACATTTTTCTAGAAAACAAGACTTTATATACTACATCATTTTGCTTTCCAAGTAGATGTATCCTAATTTTAAGAATGTTTAGATATTTTACTGAAAAACAAGACATTGCATGGTGTTAGAAAACACTCTCTGTCTTTAGAATGGTTCCAGATATGCCTCACCCCTCCTTTTCTTCTCTCCCTCTCTCACTCGCTCCCTATACAACGCATTCTCTCTCTGAATCCCCCCTCCTCTATCTGTTTCTCTCTCTCTCTCTTGAATGATGTTTTAAATATCTCTTACTCATATTCGAGGTACGCATGCACATGTATGCATTAGCTTTTCTTGGTTCAAATGCCCAAATAAGGACATGAATGCTAGGACTCCAAGGTAAAGGAGTTTGTGATGAACTATGAAGCGAGTTCAGCATCCTTCGCCAAAGTCTATTCCTAATATGTCCATGTTTTTCTGTACATGTGGCCATTTTATATAAACGCATGTTCTTGGCCAAAGATCCTATATGTATGTCATACATTCTCATTGGTTAAAGGGTTGAAACTCCCCTCGACATATGCCTATATAATATCTTTGATTCTATGAATAAATTGAAGTATTGAGAATACATTGAATGTGTGTTTTCTTGCTTCCTGGCCGTATACACTTTAAGGAACTGAGAATTTTTCAAGGCGGCAAAGAGATATCGAGGGACCAATTGTTATTTTTATTAACACATGGTGATTCCTATAATCATCGAGTTGTTTTTTATGATAACTGTATATTATCCTTATCATGCATTTAATATGGGGAAATTTAGCCTTTTATCATTTTTACACAAGCATCTTTGCAAATATGTGTTTATTGTCTTTTTTTAATAGAAAATAAAACCAAACCCAAATTAAGCATTTGGAGATGACTGGAGAATTGTCCGTGAACATTTTCTATAGATATTATACTGTCTAAGTGCTAGGGCAAAGGTCAAAGAAGAATGTAATTACTACATTTCCCATGCATTCATTATGGTACAATTTTGCAAATCATCAGAATATAGGCTATACTAAATGAGGCCGCTGTGGATTTTATGAATAATTCAGCAGCAGATTCAAAGGACCATTATGAAAGGCAATCTTCACCCAGGATAAGAGAGAGAAGCATTTTCTTTAACCCCGACCAGAAGTTAACCTGCCAAAGTTAATCTCTCGCTCATATTGCAAAGACACTTTCATAAGATTCAGCCACTTATTCACAAATGTATGTAGAAAAGATTTAGGCATTCATTTCATCGCACAACTATGCATTTTTTCTGACCCATCACTGATGTCTATAAATATTTTCTTATAAGTAATGTTATAACATAACTGCAGCTGTATTATGCATATTTCCCAGGCATTTACTGCAATACAATTTACCAGATCATCGTGGTAGATGTGGATTTTTAAATTATTCAGCAGCAAAGGTTCAAAAGACCATTATGAGAGAAGCAACCTAACAGAGGCTTGAGGGAAGAAATTAGACGTTATGTTATTGCTTTTCAAAGTACCTGACCCTGACCGAAGTTGAGCGCTTTCTTGGGAAAGTTGAACTGTTGACAAATTCGCATCATTTTATCTGCTGGATGAGAGTGAAAGCACATTAGTTCTAGCATATTGAGTCAGTCATTCATCAGTGAGCAGCAGATGTAATTAGGTAAGGTAATGTAACACTTACAGTAAACAAGGATAAACAAAGCAGCAAATAATGGAAGCAGAGTCTTCTGTGGCAACGCTTGTTGTGTATTGGTCATGCCACAAATACCGTTTATGCATTGAGGCCAGACATCTGTAATGACTCTGGTCAGTAAAAGTGCAATTTGTCTTCTCCATGTGTACGATTATTACTTTTAAGACCTGATATGTTTAAAGGCCATGTTATTTATGTTCTTGTAGCAGCAGAAGTGCAAAAAAATTTTTATATCACACTATAGTTTCTCTACTTGTTATGAAAAATAAAATAAAACTAAATATACTATAATCTTCACATTCAAGAACGATTCTTCAATTAGGGAGATAAAAAGGGGGGAAATATTACTGATATTAAAGGACAGATGATTTTAGCAGATGATTTTACATAAAAAAGCAATACTTTGTATGGATTATTATTATAATTTTTTTTTTACAAAAATATGACTTACCTTAAATCATTTTAATTTATGTTTTCATTTGAAATTTAGTGTAAAGTTTTAGTAATTTTGAGATGTGCTATTTTTCTATATAGTTTTCATGTTTTTTTCAGTTTTAGTTTAGTTGTTTTAGTACATCAAGATAAACTAAATGAAAATGTGAAATAAAATAAGTTTAGGTTTTTATATTATATTTCATTTAAAGTTTAAGTAACACAAATTATTTTATGGTTTTAGTGACCTATAATAATAACGGCAGTGTTGAACAATAGCTTTGTCAATTCATTTTGTAATTTTATGTTTCAACTACAGATGATAATGGACAGTTTTGTTGTGCAACTTTTAAATCAGGAAAGTTCTATGCTTACATATTTTTTTTAATTTGCAATCTGGTTTTTGTTTTTTTTGTCTATCAACGAATCACTATCCCCAATACCGTCATTACATCATACAAAGCATTTTATTAAAAAAAGTATTGTCATTGGCAACAAAAATCCACTTTAATATGACAGCCATAATAGATCATATATAGAGACACTTCAACTTTCAAACTTATTCTGAGTCTGAGATCACACATCTGTTCAAGAACAAGCCTGTCATCATTTCATCCCAGGGTTACATTGATGAAGAGAACGGACTGATGTGTTTTTCTCTCCGACTCGAGGGATCAGTACTTTGTTATGGTTTATTGCTGTTAGTCGGCCTGTGGCGCTATACAGCTGTTCAGGGACAAGAGCTCAAGTGAAGCGCTAACATTGCTATTTAAAAAATACAATGCGGTTTCTCATTGGGGTTTAGCTTGAATTTCATGCAGACAGATGTAAAAAGAAGCACCCTGTTGCATCATGTCAGTTTAGTTTCAAATTCACTAATTAGTGCTTACTTTAAAGACAAAGACTTATTACTGCAAACATGGCACTCCCTACTGAGAAACAACAGAAGCTGATGTACAAATAATCGCCTAGCGTGAGACGACAGACACTTATGTGGCATGTCTGGTTTGTTTGGACTGTTGCCCAAACCAGCACACCTGCAGAGCATCATCTGTACCTGTGAGACATTCACAAGTCAAACTACCTTTTACTAGCTGTAACCACATTTTCTGAAGAAAGTATTAGCGCTGTTTGCTCATGCAAAAGTTGCTTTAGTTAAGAAGTTATAGCATAGTTGTTATAGTACAATTAGTGGTGGTATCCAGGCTGTTGCCATGTGGTTGCTAAGGTGTTCTGATTGGTTTGCAGCGTATCGCTTATGGACAACCTCTATGGAACCTCTCTATTAAATCTAAGACACATCGTTTGATTTTATGCAATCAAATGCAGTGACATTTAGGCCACATACACACTGCAGCTAAATTCGGTTGTAAATTCACATTTTAGTGCTTAATCTTGTTCTGTACACACACAGTACAGGAGTGACAACCACATTCCACAACCGAATTAACTGAAAAAATCAGGTAGCGACAACCACATTTACAGAAATTCTACACAGCGTGTACGGAACCGAACTAAACAAATATTTGTTAATGATGTAATTAAATGCATATCAGAGATGTGTCTCTCTTCTGTATGGGCGGTGCAAGAAATCACAGAGAATGTTTTGATTCACTGTTGCCAGATCTTGCTGTAATGGCAAATTAGACGCCACAGGCTAAAATATTGCGACATGCACCTGCCTACTTTATAACTCCATAAACTGGATCGCTCAATGAGCCGAGCAAACAACAACCAAAGATGCTTAATAAGCGTCACTTATATTAAGTGGACATGGCAACACTTCAACGTGCCAGTTGTCACTTCTGAAACTTGTGTGTACATGGCCTTAGACATTTTTAAGTGTGACTTGCATGTCCAAACACATATTTAAGGATGCTCTATAGCGTGTTACAGGGACTATGCATTTTTGCAGGCCAAAACCCGGAAACATGTATTTTAGCACTTCCAGTTTTTACTTATGACAATTATATTTAGGCTTAAAAAAATCATAAAAGTTGTGTTAAATTAAGAACAAAACATGTAAGAATCTATTGTTGGTCACAGAGCTTAATTAATAATCCAAATAATCCAAAATCTAAAAGTTTTTTTTTTTTTTTGCGGGAACCAGGGTGCTGCAAACTTATAGGTTGGCTTACCAAAATCCATCATCACTGCAGCTCTCATCTGACTTTTATCTTTTTGGCAGGTTTTTTTAGTTTTTGTTTTTTTTGCAGATGGGGTGCTGCAATGTTCAAAATTTAGTTTAGATATTAAAACACTGTCACAACTGTTAGCAACTATTATTAATCTGTGTGAAGAAAGCTTGTGGTTTAAATAAATATAACCTGACTGAGGCTCCAAAAGAAAGCTCAGTATAACAGTAAGACTCCTCAGCAAGTGTTTCTCTCAGTATTTTCTGCCCGGGAACGTAGCGGAGCTGAGAGCCTCGCCACCCCTTCGGGGGTCTTTCGAGCAGCTAGCTCGGCCGTCTCCTGCCAGTCCTCTGCTTCAGGGCACCCAGCTAGCAGCTCCAGGCACACCAGAGGCCAGTCTCGAGAGACTGGTTCCCTTAGTAGATTATTTAGCAGCGTGGAAACTACTGCCAAATGTATCTCGTTGGGTCCTACAAACTGTAGAAAGAGGCTACCGCCTTTCAAAGGGGGTTTCCTCACATTAGTGGGCCCCGAGCAGGCTCTGGTATTAGAACAAGAAGTGAATACTCTTTTGAGGAAGGAGGCCATCGAGGTGGTCCCTCCTCTCGACAGAGAGTCCGGGTTCTACAGCCGGTACTTCATTGTTCCAAAGAATGATGGAGGGTTGCGTCCAATTTTAGATATTGGACGCAATATTGGATATTTATCTATTGAACCACTCAGTCATGCGTCTGAAGTTCAAAATGCTCACTGTCAAACAGGTCGTGTCTCAGATCAGGTCCGAGGACTGGTTTGCCACGATAGATCTAAAAGATGCTTATTTCCATGTCTCCATCCTTCCCAGTCACAGGAAGTTCCTGAGGTTTGCTTTCAGGGGCAAAGCTTACCAATATCGGGTCCTTCCCTTCGGCCTAGCACTCTCACCCCGTACTTTCACAAAGTGTGTGGATGCTGCTCTGGCTCCTCTGCAACTCCAGGGCGTCTGCATACTCAATTACATCGACGATTGGATGATTTTTGCTCAATCAAAGCAGATGGTAGTTCGGCATCGAAATATCGTTCTCACTCATATGAAAGAGTTGGGGTTAAGACTAAACGCCAAGAAAAGTGTGCTTTCTCCATTACAGAGGACCACTTATCTGGGCGTGGTGTGGGATTCAACCACGATGCAGGCACATTTGTCTCCTGCTCGGATCGAGTCGATCCTCACTGCAGTCGCGAGAGTCAGAGAAGGCCAGTCACTCCCGGTCAAGCAGTTTCAAAAGCTGCTGGGTCTGATGGCAGCTGCGTCCAACGTGATAACTCTTGGCCTGCTGTACATGAGACCACTACAGTGGTGGCTCAAGACAAAGGGGTTCTCCCCGATTGGGAAACCCGCTTCGCATGATCAAGGTCACGCGGCGATGCCTACGTGCCTTAGACATGTGGAGGAAACCTTGGTTCTTGTCCCAGGCCCGGTGCTGGGAGCTCCTTGTTGCGGCATAATGCTAGTGACGGACGCGTCCCTCACCGGTTGGGGAGTGGTCATGAGTAACCACCCTGCCCGCGGTCTGTGGAGTGGTCGCCATCTCACGGGGCACATCAACTGCCTGGAGATGCTGGCCGTGTTTCGAGCCCTCAAACACTTTCTTCCAGACCTAAGAGATCGCCATGTGTTGGTGTGCACCGACAACACAGCGGTGGTCTTTTATATCAACCACCAGGGAGGTTTACTTTCGCGCCCCTTATACAAGCTGGAGCAGCAGATCCTTGTGTGGTCTCAGGGCAAACTCCTCTTGCTGAGAGCAGTTCATATTCCTGGGCATCCATGGGAGATTCACTTCACTTCATGGTGCGGAGACCGCCTGCTTGACCCAGTTAACTGCCCGATTGGTACAGTGCTATTGTTATTGCAGGCCCGTTTCTCCGCAGAGTTAACCCACTCCACCCTGAAGGTCTATGTGGTGGCTATAGCGGCCTACCATGCCCCTCTTGATGGTCACTCAGTGGGCAAGGACCCCCTGGTTACACGTTTCATCCGCGGTGTGATGAGGCTGAGGCCTCAGGTAAGATCTCGTGTCCCTCTTTGGGACCTCGCTGTGGTGCTAGAAGCTCTCTGTAGGCCTCCCTTTGAGCCTATCGCAGCTCCACTGGACATGGTACAGACTTGGCCGAGGCTTCGTCTGTATGCCTTTCCCCTGATCACTCTGCTCCCAGGAGTTCTAGAGAGAGTGCGTCGGGACTGGGTCCGTCTATTGCTAGTAGCCCCGTTCTGGCTGGGCCGAGTATGATTCTCGGACCTGATTTCTCTCCTCGACGGCACTCCATGGGAGATTCACTTCACTTCATGGTGCGGAGACCGCCTGCTTGACCCAGTTAACTGCCCGATTGGTACAGTGCT
>NW_015505759.1:585970-591291 GCF_001515645.1 Sinocyclocheilus grahami | reverse complement strand
TAGCCACTCCGGGCTCTTTTGTTCTCTTGCCATAGCCGTGCCCTTTCACACCAGGCAGGGATTTGCAAGTCTGGCGGCGTGGACATCTCGTTCCCCTAGCGTTTTCCGACAAAGCTCGAGTTCCCGAAGGGGAACATCCCAGGTCACGTATGTAACCATGGTTCCCTGAGGGAATGAGATGCTGCGTCGCAAGGCCATACTTTCGGCATCCCGGAGCTTGCTTCACTCCTAGAAGCTAACGCCGGCTGCACCTCACGTGCTTTTAAAGCTTCCTGGTCATGACGTCACCCGCCTCTGATGTCTCGCCCATCGATTGGACTGATTACACATATGATTCAGAGCTTGGTATCGCTGAAGGCGTTCCCCTAGCGTTTTCCGACACAGTGTCTCGTTCCCTCTGGGAACCATGGTTACATACGTAACCTGGGACGTTTTTAACCAACTGGTTTAAAACTATTTTGTGATTTTTTTTAAGAGTCAGGTAAAAAAAACAAACGGAAAACCTTTATTGTTGCTTGTCAAACACTAAAATATGAAATAATGAGAACTTATGAAATTTAAGACTCAAAGTTTACTTGAAAGTGAGACTCATAACCTTAATGCAACATAATAATACATTTTTTAGTTTCTGACATGCTACAATAGAGATTTTCTGTTTTTACATGAATCTTAAGTATCAAGTGTTGATCAAGTTGATCAATTTCAGTAGCTGTACCCAGGTTTTGAACACAACAGGAGGGATTTTATTCAATCTGTTACTTGCTGCTTCTGTGTAATTGTTTGTGAAATTTACTAGCAAAATCTGAGTGAAAATCAAAGGAATAGTTAACATTTCTGTCATTATTTACTCACCTGGTGTCATTCCAAACCTATATGACCTTTGTTGTTCTGTGGAGCATAAACTAATACATTGTCAACACATTGAATATCAATATTTGGTTCCATTTGTTCTTCAAAATATATTTTTGTTCAGCAGAAGAAAGAAAGACATACAGGTTTGAAACATAAGAGTGTGTAAACAATGACAGACGTGTAATTTTTGAGTGAACTATCACTTTAAATCATGTTTAGATTGTTACCATGATCTACAGTGACTCATGCGGTATATTTTTGTCATGCCGCCCACACCTACTTCAAGCACTTCCTGTTGTTAAAATTGATCTTTCTGTGTCAACTGAAATCCCCAGCAATGCCTCTTCTGCATTTCTATCTTGATGGTAATTTTCTCCATACAACCATGTGTGTGTCTTTCCTTTGCTTATGGTAGCCCTTTATTATTGGCATCTGGAATTGTTTTACTCCTTTTTCTCTTGTGTCTGGATCTCTCATTACTTGTGTGAGAGCGATAGAGAAGGACAGACAGGTTAAGGGTGAGCGCAACTGGTCCTAATTCCCTCTCTTATTGTTTACAGCAGATATGAGAACGACTTTTAAGACCGAGGCTCTTGAGGAAGTGAAATGAATCACGCTGGCGGAGGCCAAAACTCAATGGGTTTTGGGAGAGATTGAGAAAAAGCCCACGAGACGCGAACAATGTGAACATGCACTGGATGATTGCTCCCCATATAAGAGAACAAAGATAAATCACGAAACCTAATTGAAAGTGTTGTATCTCTTTCCAAGGCAATGAAGCAGCTGATTAGAAAGATAATTGAGCTGGGAGACGAGATCTGGCGGGGGACTTTGGTGCTAGTCATGCATTTGGCAGTATCGAAAACCGTAGTGCTGGCATTACACAAAAAACAGATTGCATGAGAGGACTTCATTAGGGACTTCAGCATAAGACTCTGTGTGCTGTCTGTGTGCATTTGCATATTCTTCCCAAGCTGGAAGCACGTTCTGCTGTCCTGCGTGTCATTTCTGCGATCCAACACGTGGCCCTTTGTGTCAAAGAATTGTGCTCCATGAAGCTTCTTCTAAGATCTACGTAGTTGTTAATTATTTTCTAGCATCCTTTGAAAGCTTTGTAAGTCAAGTGTCGGTTAATGAGGTGTTTTATGCATCATTCCATCTACATAATATTTTTTGCAGCTTAATTAGTTCTGGAAGCTTATTTTCACCATTGAATATAAATAATGTAATTCTGACTCACAATTCTGTTGTTTTCTCTTGCAATTCAGACTTGTATTCTCGCAATTCTGAAGTAAAAAATGTCAGAATTGTGAGATGGTAACTTGTAGTTTTGAGAAAAGTCGAATTGTGAGATTTAAACTCAATAATTGCATCAGATAAAAAGATGCAATTACCTTTTTTATTTTTCCATAGTGGAAAAAAAGAACAGCATTGTAAGATTTGTGAGATAAACTCTCAATTCTGAAAAGAAAAGTCGAATTGTGAGATTTAAACTTGCAATTGTGAGAAAAAAAGCAGAATTATGAGATAAAAATATGTAATTGACTTTTTTATTTTTATTCCGAAGCGGAAAAAAAAGAATTGAGAGATGTAAACCGAATTTTGTGAGGAAAGTCAGAATTCCTAGAAATAAAAAAGTCAGAATTGTGAGATTTTAATTATGAATTTGTGTTTATAACTTGTTATTGCAAGATACAAACTCAATTATTAAAAAAAAATTTAAAGGCGTGGTTCACTGTTTTTTTTTCTAGGCTTGATTGTGTTTATGGGGTGCAGTCTAACATGTTAATGCTTTGTTTTTTTTAAAATGCAGTATTTTTCACATCATTTACCTTTATTCCACACCACTCTGTCCCTTCTCTGAGAAACGTGCTGATCATTTCCTTCTTTTATGAAGCCCCTCCCTCAGAAATAGGCGATGGGCTCTGATTGGTTAGCTAGCCCAGTGTGTTGTGATTGGCTCAACCGCATCTAATGCGCGTCTAATCGTCCCGCCCCTCATCTCAGCGCATGTGCTCCAGTTGCATTGTAAACAACGGCGTCGTTAATATCGCTTATCAGTTTGAACTCGATTGAGAAGCAGAGGATATTATTGAAGAGGATCCTGCAGAACCTGTGCAAGCACGGCTTTTAATGGTAGTTTGTTTTTGTCTCACACCTTTAGATGCTACTGCTTATGTTAGCTTTTAATATACAGTTTTATCCTGATTAAAGCTTTAATACAGTACTGCAACTGCACGCGTGTCCATGTTTAACGCTGCTCATAGCTATGTGAAAATAAGTGTATAATTGTAACCATTCATTTTTTGGAGCTGAGCTGAATGAGAGAGAGAGAGAAAGAGAGAGAGAGAGATGCAGAGCGTGTGCAGAGCAGGGCGACGCGAGGAGCAGGATTGAGAACCGCTGCTTTAGAACATTGATTTTGAAACTTGTGAATCCATTGGAATCGTTAGAAGATAGAATCGTGATTCATATATGAATAGATTTATACGTGCACCTCTAGTTTTCTCTTCCTCTTCTCTAAAGCAGCGCAACAATGGCCTCGCCCCCTTTGCTACCTTTTCCCGGGGGCGGGATTTATCTGGGTTTGTGATGTCACGAACCCGGGAAGTAACTCGTTGTAGTCCTTACCAGCTGTTTTTGTAGGCATTAAACTGCCAGAATTTTAAAAGACGATATCTCTGTTTGCATTGGACTTTGAGCTTCTTAACTTTGCAGATATTGTTTATGCTCAAACAGCAACATTACACGCTAACTAACGTTAAAAAAGTGAAATCACAATGAACCACCCCTTTAAATTGTGAGAAATAAGCTTGCAGTTGTGGGATAAGTCACAATTACCTTTAGTTATTTTTAGTTATTATTTTCATACTATTTTAATAACAGATTTTTCACTGGTTGAGAACGAATGGTGTTTCATGTCAGTGAAATCACACAGTCTGCAAATATTAGCCACATTTAATTGTATTGTGATTATAATCAGCACACAAAGTCCTCCCCAGTGTTACATAGATCAAAAGTATTGTAGCAGGAAATTATGTCAGATTCTGACTGCATTTCAGAGACAATCAGATCGGAGTCATTAGGGTGCATGAGGAAACCAGAGGCATTCGGAGGTCCTGTTTTTCTCATGCACTGAACTCTGTGTGGTGTGGGATTTCTAGCCCAGCACGGCTGGATCTGGGCCAAACCCATCCACAGAAGAAAGACATTAGACAAATTCCACAACAGCTAAAAATAGAGCATTGATTGTAAGTCCACTGCCAGGTCTCAGACAATAGTCCTCATCAGAGTCTCTGCCTTGACCTCTGAACTCTGTTTCCAGCCCTGTACTTTACCATGGTGACTTCCAGACACCATGCTGTGGTTTCTATTTGTGATTTGCTGATCATGGGAAATGGGAGAATCATGATATTCTGTGTGATTTTTGCTTGCTTGTTTGTTTGTTTGTTTATTTATTTACGTGCTTATTAATCCATTAGTGTTTGGGTGAATCTCATGAAAACACCCCACAATTAAAAGAAATTAGATTTGACATAAGTGAAGCCATTTCACTGTTTTAGAACATTCGTTCAGTCATTCATTTATTCATTTATTGCATCTTTCGTGCTCGCATTTTGCATGTGCATTTTTGTTTTCATTATATTCATATTTTTATTTTAATAATGCAATGTTTTATTGATTTATTGATTTAATGTTTAGAGGAATCTCACAATAAAATCAGGCAATTTCACTGTTTTAGAACCATAACTTTCTTTCTTTCTTTCTTTCTTTCTTTACTGCTTAATTCATCAGTGTTTGCGTGAATCTCATGAAAACAGGTTCACCCAAAAATTAAAAGAAATTTGATTTTGCATAAAGTGAAGCCATTTCACAGTTTTATTTATTTATTTAACTTTATTTATCTGAATTTCATTCATTCATTCATTGCATTTTATGTGTATTTTCGTCTTCATTAAATTTATATCCATCCATCCATCCATCCATCAACCCATCTATCCATTAATGGCAAGGTAAATCTCATGAAAATGGATTCACCCTAAAAATAAAGAAAAGTGAAGCTATTTTATTTTATTGATGGCATTTTATGTTTATTTTCTGTTTCATTGTATTAATACGTCCTGTTTTATTCATATTTTATTATTTTTATTTTATTAATTCCCTCAATTCTAATTACAGTAATATACTCACATTAACATAATACATCTGGATATTTTTTATTTTTTTATCTTATTGAAAATGTACCATTTTCTGTAAATCTTACACACAGATAATTTTTCATTAATTAAAAACGGTATGTATCTATAAAAATTTAAGTGATGAGAATTTGAGGGACATTGTTGTCATAAAATAATATCACAGTGCAAAAGAATAAGCTTAATTTTATTTATTTATTTATTATTTTATTGTATTTATTGTATTATGTATATCAATATATATATATATAGTTCTTTTTTTTATTTATATAT
>NW_015505759.1:579698-585952 GCF_001515645.1 Sinocyclocheilus grahami | reverse complement strand
TATATATATATATATATATATATATATATATATATATATATATATATTTATTTATTTAGTTTTTATTTGTTTGTTTTTTTGAGGGTGAAAACTGATTTTGACACTTTTCACAAGATTCACACACTTAGAGAAAATCCGATTGGAAAAGCCGCCATCCACCTGTTTGTGACACTGGTGTGACAAAATAGATTCTGGCTTCCCCCGTTTCTGAGGCTTGAGTGGGCAGAATATGTGTTTGAGAGCACAGACATGATGTGTGGGTGAAGACTGGCTGCCTCACCTCACCTGCAGGGGACTGCCATTATGTAGCCGGATATCTGTCACACTGACTCACACACGACACTCCTGTGCAGAATGTCTCACAGAAATTCAGTTAGAATAAACAAATGGAATGAAATAAATACAAATCAGAATATTTTAAGTCCAAACTGTGGGCAAAAACTAGAAGGTGTAAATCAGATTTTTTTTTTGTTGCTATTGCTGTCTTACAGAGAATTAAGTGTTGAAATGAAGAGTGCATGTGGTGTTCAACTTATTTGTAGCTTGTAATGCATTGAGAGTTCCTGTTTGAACTCTAATGTAATGATAATCAAACTGAGCATCACTTGAGCATTTTTTTTTTACATTTCCATGTGCAATGCATTCCAGTGAGGATGGATTACGGTCTTATGTGGCCCCGGGGCCCCAGCTGTTATGGAGCCCCCTCTTGTTGCTCCCGCACAGTTTTTGCCAGGGAGTTGAAGGGAAGTTTGTACAGTAATTCTATCTTCTTGTCCCAGCTTATATAGACAACTGTAAGTAAACAGGCTTGATAGTTGTAGCTTGATTACCCTGAAAAGTGATTGAATCTTTTTTTTTTTTTTTTACATCTAGAAATTAGGCACCACCTTTAATAAGATAATATCTTGTAACTGTGACTCCACATTCTGATGTATTTTATTTTTTATACTACCAGTCAAAATGGAATAATTATGTTTTTTATGTCTTTGAAAGAAGTCTCTTCTGCTCACCATGGCTGCATTTATTTAACCAAAAATACATTAAAAACAGCAATATTGTGAAATATTTTCTATCTGAATATTAGTCATAGTGAGATATAGCCCTTGTGACAACTAGCCCCGGCCTCTTTAACAACAACATTTTCAAAATAGGACTTTTAATACCATCATGACATATTCTGAACGGAAACAATTCCATGTATAAAGTAAAATTATTTCCACCTTTTACTAATGAGTTAATTGTCAGACACTTCCATTTTAATAAACACTGCACCAGTATTATTCCCAAAACTAGGATAAGTAATTTGGTGCTTATACTCTGCGTATGTACAGTATATAGAAGTCTAAGTTGTATGGAAAATATACAGTACAATATAATATAATATTTAATGTCATTTTTGTTTACATTTATACATTTTATGTATTTGAGTGTTGACACTGTGGTGACATGTAAGTTAAATATTTATCATTTAATATATACAAACAATACGTACATTAATATATACAAACAATATGTACATCCGGGGCCCCTAAGAATTAGTCACTCTAGAGTCACATTTTAAAATGTCTGAATGACATTGAATTAGAAAAAATCATACCAGATGGCATATTTAAAAAATAAAATGAAAATAAAAACATATATATATATAGAGAGAGAGAGAGAGAGAGTAAGTTGTATGGAAAATATACAGTACAATATAATATAATATTTAATGTCATTTTTGTTTACATTTATACATTTTATGTATTTGAGTGTTGACACTGTGGTGACATGTAAGTTAAATATTTATCATTTAATATATACAAACAATATGTACATCCGGGGCCCCTAAGAATTAGTCACTCTAGAGTCACATTTTAAAATGTCTGAATGACATTGAATTAGAAAAAATCATACCAGATGGCATATTTAAAAAATAAAATGAAAATAAAAACATATATATATATAGAGAGAGAGAGAGAGAGAGAGAGAGAGAGAGAGAGAGAGAGAGAGAGAGCACAAGCATATTTGTTGGGATTTAAATAATAAAATGATAAAACAATGGAAATAGTGAGAGCTGAGCTTTGCTACATTTAAAATCACCAAAACACCACACTGTAATAATGACTTTTCAAATTCATTAGTCAAAGACTTTTCAAAGATTAAGTATGTTTTACAAGATGATACTAGCCAGTCTTTCACTTCAAAATTTCATGTTTATGTCAATGTGTTTATGTCAATTTCTGACTGAAAATTCAAAGAAAATCCTACACAATTTCTTTTCAGTGCAATTGATTAAAAGACATTGGGTGTTTCTTCAACTATAAGCATGTTTGGCCATGTGGCCCTTTTAGCACTTTAGATGATAAACTTCCTTAAAACACTTTTCACACTCTTTTAACGTTTCCATTAACAGTGAACATAGTGTATATGCATCACAGTAGAATTCTGTCAATTTCATATAGCATTTTGTGGTGGAAGTGACATATAAAACATTTCGGAGTAATTTTGTCTGATAGTGTGTGAAAATTTATATATTCAGAAATTCAAAAAACAAATACCTGGAAATGGTTTGTGGTTATTTTACTGTTTGATAGCTCATTATAATTTTAAAAATGCAATGTTTGTTGTTTTATGTTATAAATTTTTTATGTTGTATTTTACATACTTATGTGTACATATTTATATTTTAT
Organism: Sinocyclocheilus grahami; assembly: GCF_001515645.1. Taxonomy (NCBI): domain Eukaryota; kingdom Metazoa; phylum Chordata; class Actinopteri; order Cypriniformes; family Cyprinidae; genus Sinocyclocheilus; species Sinocyclocheilus grahami. The sequence goes on along the minus strand of NW_015505759.1, from coordinate 583,280 downwards.
ATACATTAAAATGCATTTGAAAAGTAGCAAAAATACATTTGGATATGATAATTAATGCGAGTCTTATGGAAAAGGCCATAATTAGTTTGCAGATTCCACTTGGTTTGATTTCTGATGACATTCATGCATTTTAATCGTGACTAAAGAGTCGAAGTACGAGTCTCTTAGGTGCGCTGCGCAGTCAAGCAAACGATTTTCTTAAAAGCCTTTCTGAAGTCCCTGTTGAAAATCGTGTAAATGATGGGATTCACTGAGCTGTTGCAGTAACCAATCCAAAAGAAGAGCTTGAAAAGCGCCTCGGGCGGCTCGCAGCTATGCCCGCAGATGGCCTGGAGACTGTAGGTGAAGAAAAAAGGGAACCAGCAGAGGACAAACACCCCCATGACCACAGCCAGAACGAAGGTGAAGCGTTTCTCCCGCATCTGAGCCAGTTTGGTTTTCGACGCCACCTCGAGCTGTTTGCTGCTCTGCTCTTGATTGGAAACCCAGGAGATCCGGGAGGTCCCCTGCGGGCAGCAGCGCGCGCCGTCCACCCGCCTGCGCTTGGAGAAGCGCGAGCTCTTGGGTTTGTTGTCGGACGTCGCGCTCTCCTCCAGGTCGATATCATCTAGCTCCTCCTGTCTCTGGTTGCTTTCCGAGCTGTTGCTGCTCGGAGACTCTTTCTCAAACTTATCTTTTCTCACAAAGCACGTCTCGGACTGGGAAGGATGCCTCTCCAACCCGTTCTTGGCCACGAATACTGTGGACGAACGCTGTTTAGCGACGCGGTAGATTTTGCAGTACACTGTGATCATGATGAACCCCGGCGCGAAAAACGACACCAGGCACGAGGAGAGGATGTACCAGGTCTCGTCGTTTATTAAACACTCCTTCTCGTTGTGCTTGGTCATGATGAGAGGTGGGAATGAGATGATGGCTGAAATGACCCACACCACCACGATCATGCTTTTGATGCGTTTCGGGGTTCTTTTCAAATTGTAGCTCACCGCTTTGGTGACGGACCAGTACCTATCCAAACTGATGGCGCACAGATGCACGATGGACGACGTGCAGAACAGAACATCCAAAGCCAGGTAAAACGCGCACCATGTGCTGCCGAAGTACCAGTATCCCATGATCTCGTTGGCGAGGGAGAACGGGATGACTAGCGTGGCCACGAGGATGTCCGCGCATGCGAGCGACACGAGGAAGAGGTTCTGTGGCGCGCGGAGAGCGCGGCTGGTCAGAACCGCCACGATGACCAGAACGTTCCCAACAATGGTGACCAGAATGATAACGGAAACCACGAGGATGATGAACGCGGCGGCCGTCTCCGTGTACGGCCATGAGGTGATGGTGATGTTGGCATCCTGCTTCGTTGCATTGGCCTGAGTTACACCCATTCTGAGTCCATCTTTCTGACAGCCAGGTTAGTTTTTCCAGACTTCACGCTTTAGGTGGTGTCACCAATGCACTGAAACACTTGAGCTGTCAGTGCGCTCTGGTAACGCGATCTTCTCATGCTTGCAACGTAACAGCTGTTCATCGTGCACGCAAATATTCATACAATCCCAAACTGTTTTGATTCGAACAAATTGACGCGCGAAAATAATTCCAAAATAGTTGCGCTGCGCGCGTTCTGTCATGCGCGCTCCGGAGAGGCGCACGCAGCTCTCCACATACGCGCTCCACCGGACTGAATGTGCAGATGTGTGAGCTTGAGCTGGAGATAATCACATGACGTCATGCTTTAGTCCAACCCATCGCTAAACACACACACACACACACACACATAGAGAGTATGATGTGAATTTATATATTTTGCATGACAACTATAACCACAAACAAATAAATAGCAAAGCATATTCCAAAATGTAACATTCATTTTTACTAGAAATTTAATCCTGCATAAATCCTTAATACTCAACAAAAAAAGAGGACATTTTATGCAGATTTTAAAATAATAATAATAGAAACCTTATACAGGGTTTCTGCAGGTTTTATGAAGGTAAATTTAAGGCTTTTTAAGACCAAGTTAATATATTTTAGGGAATAAATTCAAGGGAATGTGGTCTCTAAATGTAAATATTAAGGGAGCAAAAAATGAGTTGTGTAAGTAACACTTCAGAGTTTTAAAATACAATCTCTATCACTTTTTGATTCATTAAAAATAAATGCTTAAGGCTTGAATAGCTCTGCTTCCATCCAACCACTAGAATATGGAAATACCTTGTATTGTACCTTCTGATCTCACTGCAAAAAAAGTGATGTTTGTCTTCAGTAATTTTTGTCTTGTTTTCCAGTGTAGATGTCTAAAGATGCTCAAGATATATTTACTTAAGAAGCAAAATATCACAAGATAAGAAGTCTTGTTTTCTGAGAAATTGATCAAAATGAAGTGAGTTCATGATATAAAACAAGAACAATCATCTGCCAATGGGCTCAGAAAAATGTAAATTTGTAACCAAAAACAAATTTTCATTCACAAATGACAACTATCTGTTCTTGTTTTAAAAATAAACTCATTTAATTTTGTTCAGTTACCCAGAAAACAAGACTTAATTTCTTTATTTTGCATCTTAAGGAAATGTATCTTGATTTAAGGATGTTGAGATATTTGTGTTTGAAAAACAAGACAAAAATACTGAGGAAGATATTCATTTTGCAGTGCATGAAACATTTAATGCCATGACTTTATGTCTTTACAGACTTTCTGCTTTGATTTAAGACCAGTTAAAGGCCTTTATTCGTGGAAGGGGGAATTAAGATATTTTAAGTCCTTTTAAAGGAAAATAATGCCCCTTGTCCCCCTAATTATTAAGGATTTTGAATTTGCTTTTGGAAAAAGGAATATAATATTTTTTTTCTCCTTTTTCCCTTATTTTCTTTCTAATCAGAATATGTAATTTAATACACAGAGGAAGAGAGAGAGGAATAAACTTTATGTTTGTCAAAGCTTACCGAATTTGACCTTCTTGAAGTTTCTCAGCATCAGTCGTAACCTCATCCTCGGTGCTGTTGTCTTAGATCGTCCCATGTGATTTTATGTTTGTTTTGATTTCTGTGTCATTCTATGTGTAAAAATAACTTGAAAAATGAATAGCTGATGCAGCTTTTAATGTGTCAGTATAGATAGCACAAGAAAAATCCAGTGACTCATTTATTTTAGTTTTTTTTCTTTCACTTTCATCATGAGGAAGCCTTGCCCTGTCTTTCTCCCTGAGTTTTCAGATTTAGCCAATTCTGCTAAAAGCCCAATATATATCTGTTTTTTTATTTTAGTTTACGTAATATATTGTTAAAAATATATTAGTTTGTGACTCAACCCAGTTGCATACATTTTTATTTTATTTAAGTAATGAACTATTATAAGTGGGTATTTGTAGAAATATGAACTTCACATTCTCTTTTTAAGATGCACAGAGTTTCAAAACCTTGAACACAAGACTTGTAATGTCATATTAAATAGGGATGCACCGAAATGAAAATTCTTGGCCGAAACCGAAAACCGAAAAAGAGGAAACCAAGGCCGAAAACCGAAACACCGAAAGAAATTATGCCAATTATTAGTACCATTGCATTTATGGCTAGACTGTGTACTAC
>NW_015505759.1:576762-579502 GCF_001515645.1 Sinocyclocheilus grahami | reverse complement strand
TTTTTTTTTTTTTTTTTTGGTACTTGCGAGTGAGACCTTATGTTCAAATGGTCATTCCATGTTTAACTGACAAACCAAAATCTAATACATTTGAGCAATTTTTATGGTTACACTTTATTTCGATAGTCCACTTTAGACATTCTACTAACTATAAGTAACTTTGTAACTACATGTCAACTACATGTCAACTAATTCTCATTCATTTGCAACTACATGTCTACTAACTCTCAGAGTAGACTGTTAGGGTAGGTTTAGGGTTAGTAGAATAAGTTGACAAAGAAAGTGTTAGAAGATATTAAGCAGACAGTCTACTGATACTGTACTAACTGCTAGTTGACATGTAGTTGCAAAGTTACTTACTGTTAATAGAATGTCTAAAGTGGACTATCGAAATAAAGTGTTATCGCCTGTGAATACAAATTATATAAAATAAGCCTGGGCTAAGAACTTTGATGAAGAAGTGTCCGATAAAACCTGGAATGAAAGTCTCAATATGATTCAAGACTGCTCAATAAATATGAGGCACAGGTTGGTTCAGTTTAATGTAGTTGATAGATTGTATTATTCCAAAACTAAAATATTAAATTCTATTTCCCTAGTTTGCGGCAAATGTAAAATAAAGGAGGGTTTCTTGTCACACATGTTTTGTTTTTGTCCTAAACTGTTTTATTTTTGGACTGTCATGTTTATTTATTTATTTGTTTAGTTGTTTATTTGTTTGTTTGTTTGTTTCGTTCGTTTATTTGTTTATTTATTTATTTATTTTTTCAGAAGATTTTCAAAAGGATGTTAAGCCAGACCATTGTCTTGCAATTCTATGATCTTCTGAGACATTAAACATTCTTCCAAATTCCGTATTAACACATAAAGGCAATATTTATCTGATTGAATGTTTAAAATACAGAAAAGTATTTTAAAACTCACCTTTTCAAACTGGAAAAGGCAAGATTACCCCTATTCTAAGTCTAAACACTGACTGCAGGCCTTTAAAATCAGGCCACAGTTCTGCTGAGCTCAGACATTTTGTGACCTCAATAGAAAATATAATTGTCCTGGTTATGAGTACAACGGCCAGTCTCTGATTAAAACTGAGTATTCAAACAATACATGAGTGTTTTCACTGTAACTTTCAATGCTATTCTATCAAATTATGATGTTCATCTGCGCTTACATTTATGTAAGCATTGTGAAAATAAAATTGTTAACTCAGTTTTATACTGTTTTTGTTTTTCATTTGAATATTAATGCTCTCCTTGACATTATGTATAAATCATTATTTTCAGTCTTACTCAGAAATAACAAAATCCATGGCATAAACAGACAGAAACAGAGTCTCACACAACCAGTCAAGACTTCTTCAGGTCATATTTCACATAATCAAAAGAAAGCAATAAGAAAGGATATTTTCCTTAAAGATAATGAAGCCGATTTTTGACCATAACAATGTTTTGCGTTGACATGTTTTTCATAGTTAAGTAACTTTTTAGTGTGCAATACAGTGACAACATATTTGATTGATTGATTTATTGAAAAGTGAACTGGACAAGTTCTTGTGAGATTCATCCAGATCATCATTTCAGACTAGTCTAGTTCTGACGTCTCATCATACCCAGGCATGATATTTCTGAGCCTTGTCTTTCAATTTGATATTTTCTGCCTACTTTCCAGTGAAAAAATCTAATTATGAAGAAATCGAATTATACAGTGCACCAGGTGAGCCAATTAGTGTGTGTGGTCTGAAGACTCAAATGAACCGGCGGTTGAGTGTCACGACTGAAATCAGGTGGCGCCGATTCTCTTAAAATCTGCTCAAAGCTTTCATAGCTGCCAAAGAGTCTTCTAGATCTTTAAGCATTCCTCTGATTCCCCTGCGGTGTCTAGACACCAACTTAAAGCCCTTAGATGTAAAAGAAATACCTGTTGCACATCCTCCTGGAACAAATGTGCTTTGGAGGGCTTTCATGTGTGGGTGTTGTGAGGCAGACCACGCCACAGAGGTGGATCTGTTTATGACAGGGAACGACTGCCAGCACTGTCATTATTTGGCAGGGTTCAGCCGAAGAGCAGGACTGACTGCTGGGCGTGTGTGTGTCCGACCAGGATTGGATTGAAACAGGATTGGTTTCCTGCTTCATGGCTTTGATTTGGTAAACCGCCATAAAGTGATTTAGAGAGAGAACTTTGATGACAAACAGAGACAAAAGCGAGCTTATAACTTAACTGTAACAAAGTCAATGACTTGAGAAGGAAGAGGACAGGGTCGGCTTGACTGCTGCTGGTGATTTTATTCGGCTTGAATAAATAAACAGAATGTCGCACTTCCAGTGCTCAATATAGTACAATTGCGTATGAAAAATCACAGGGCTCTCCAGAGCAGGCACAGTCTCCACACCAGTCAGCAGTCGATCTCTCTCTCCCTGCCAGCTCATTCCCGGGCCTCTTTATGCAGTCTCTCCATGCCAATTACTGGAACAAGACACATGTGTTTGTCATTTTCATTTGACACACTTAATCACCGCTCGTCTCCCAACTTTCTCTCCCGCTGCAGACCTAGCTGAACCACACCCCCCTCCTCACATACCCCCACCGCCCGACTTGTAGCCCCCCCCATTCCTGGAGAGGAAGTCGGCCACAGCCATCTGTACACCCGGTCTGTGGACCACCTGGAACTTAAAAGGCTGTAACGCCAGATACCAACGAGTGATCCGCGCGTTGGTATCCTTCATGCGGTGGAGCCACT
>NW_015505759.1:558618-574957 GCF_001515645.1 Sinocyclocheilus grahami | reverse complement strand
CCTGGAACTTAAAAGGCTGTAACGCCAGATACCAACGAGTGATCCGCGCGTTGGTATCCTTCATGCGGTGGAGCCACTACAGAGGGGCGTGGTCTGAACAGAGAGTGAATTCCCATCCCAAGAGATAATATCGGAGGGTGAGGACAGCCCACCTGATGGCCAAACACTCCTTCTCTATGGTGCTGTCCTTAGTCTCTCTATTCGAGAGCTTGCGACTAATGTACAGCACCGGCCGCTCCTCTCCCTCTATCTCCTGGGACAGGACTGCACCCAGCCCTCTGTCCGATACATCAGTCTGCAACAAGAAGGGGAGAGAAAAGTCAGGAAAATGTAAGAGCGGCCCACCACACAGAGCAGCCTTTAATTGGGTAAAAGCCTGCTGACACAGCTCTGTCCACTGGACCAGATCTGGTGCTTCCTTTTAAGTGAGATCAGTCAGAGGGCTGGTGAGGTCCGAATAATTAGGCACAAACCTTCTATAATATCCCGCCAGCCCTAGGAACTGTCTCACCTCCTTTTTAGTCTTAGGTCTCGGGCAAGTTGCAACCACTGCTGTCTTATTAATTTGGGGACGCACCTGCCCGTGACCCAAGTGGAAGCCCAGATGCTTGACCTCCACACTCCCAACCGCACACTTCTTCGGTTTGGCCGTGAGTCCGGCCACTCTCAGCGCTCTCAGAACAGCCCTCAAATGCTCCATATGACGCTGCCAGTCATTGCGATTGATGATGATGATGCATCTAAATAGGCAGCGGCATATGCAGCCTGGGGCCGAAGAATACGGTCCATGAGATGCTGAAAAGTGGCCGGTGCCCCGAACAACCCGAACGGAAGCGTAACGAATTGGTGTAATCCAAACGGTGTTGTGAAGGCTGTTTTTTCTTTAGATAATGGCGATAAGGGGATCTGCCAATATCCTTTTGTTAAATCCAGTGTTGAATAAAAACGAGCTGTGCCCAGCCGGTCCAGCAATTCGTCAATCCATGGCATTGGATACGCGTCGAATTTCGACACAGCATTTACTTTGCGGTAATCCACACAGACCCGAACAGAGCCGTACGTTTTAAGAACTAAAACTATCGGGCTCGCCCAATCACTGTTGGATTCTTCTATTACCCCCATTTCGAGCATTACCTCTAACTCGGTCTGAACCACTTTTTTCTTGTGTTCAGGCAAACGATACGGCCGACTGCGCACTACTATGCCTGGCTCAGTCTCAATATGGTGCTGAAAGAGATTAGTTCAACCAGGTAGGGCGAGAACACATCTGCAAACTTTGCCTGCAACTTGGCCACATCAGTGAGCTGGGAGGGCGAGAGATGATCCCCTCCCGGGGCCAGAGCGAGAGATTTAGATTTAGGGCTTACCTCTGGCCCGAGATCATCTTCTCCACTCATTACCGTCGCCAGCATCACTGACTCTGCCTCGCTCCATTTTTTCAGGAGGTTGAGGTGACTTAATGCCCAATAAATGGTTCCATAACTTCATATTTTTATTTTCTCTCCTCTTTACTGAGTTAAGCTTTAACGCTTTCCTATACCAACTGTATGCGTGTGTGTGTGTGTGTATGTGTATGTTAGACCAGTTTAAGTGTTTATGTAGTATGTTAGACTAGTTTAAGTGTTTATGTAGTTAATAAAGTCTTACTTGTATCACACTTGAAGTTGTTCAGTGTTTGCTCATAACTGGAGTCACTTAATCATGCAGATTTATGCTACAAGCTCTGTGTAGAATTGTACAGTAAGAAAGTAATTTTCCTTAACCAGGAAATTAACGTTCTTAGAATTGACAGACAGTTGACCCTGAGAGGTCAAGTAAATATCTACAGCGGATCTAAATGTTTATAATTAATTATAACTAGTTATGGTTAATTATTCATATTTCCCCATGAGCTGATTCGCTACAGTTACATCCCAAATCGACCAGAGCCTGATAGGTACCCCCCTTAATCCTCACAGTTATTTGATACCAGCCAGCCTGACCGGGGGCAGCCTGTGGGGCATCCGTGACCCGGATCATTGTCCCCACCTCCATCATCGGACACCTGTCAATAAAATGGTCCGGGTCCCCGCAATGCCAACAGGCCGGCCCAGACCTTGCCGCCACCCTAGTGGCAGGTAGTGGGTCAAATGATTGGCGTGGAGAGAGCGGGGAACCAGACACGACATCGGTCCCAGCCGTGGTCAGCCCCGCTTCCCTGGGCGGAGCTCTTGGGCCAGTAGCATACGCCAGTCCGGCCCCACCCCGCCCTCGGGGCAGGACTCGCGGAGGACCTGGAGGACGGGACCTGGGAAAAGTGACAGGTCAAGAGGCAGAGAGAGAGGGAGAAAATAAAGGGGAAGAGAGAGAGACAGCTGGAAGGGATTTGCCGACCCCAGGGCACGCCACCATCTGATCCTCCGCCAATTGAATGACTGAGTCCAGCGACGTCGGTCGGTGGCACTGGACCCACTCTGCCGTCTTCTTTGGCAGCCAAGTGATTTACTGCTCCAGTACCACACGGTCGATGATGTGCTCGACGTCACTTCCCTCAGCCAGTAGCCACTTGTGACATGAGTCCCGGAGCCGTTGGGCCAGCACGAAGGGTCGGCCGCTCTCGCCCAGGTCCAGCGAACGGAATCGCTGGCTATGTTGCTCCGGGCTTTGGCCGACCCGCTGGATGATGGCCCTTTTGAGGTTGTCAAAGACCAGGAAGTTCCGTACGGGCAGTTGCTGAGCAGCCACCTGTGCTTCCCCCAACAACAGGGGTATCAGGCGCATCGGCCATTGCTCTCGTGGCCACCCACCGGCTTCCTCTGTTTTCTCGAACAGATCCAGGAAGGCTTCGGCGTCATCCTGAGCCCCCATCTTGTTCAGCGGCAGGTGGGGAGCCGGGGTCTGCTGAGTGGCTGCTTCTGCCCGAACCTCCCGGTCCATCCAGCTCCGGAAGCTCTCGCGGTCCTCCTGTTGCGCCTGGATGATGGCCTGGAAGCGTCTCTCCTGATCAGTCCGCATGTCCAGTAATGCTTGATGTTGCTCTTGATGGAGGACCACGAGGGATGAAATGACATCCGCAAATGGCGTACTTGTCGGAGTTTGCATGACGGCGGCGGCTCTCCTGCTTTCGGGGGAAGTCGTGGCCTAATGGTTAGAGAGTCGGCCTCGTAACCCAAAGTTTGCGAGTTCGAGTCTCAGGTCCGGCAGGAATTGTAGGTGGGGGGAGTGAATGTACAGCGCTCTCTTCCACCTTCAATACCACGACTGAGGTGCCCTTGAGCAAGGCACCGAACCCCTGCTCCCCGGGAACCGCAGCATAAATGGCTGCCCACTGCTCCGGGTGTGTTCATGATGTGTGTGCTGTGTGTGCACTTAGGATGGGTTAAATGCAGAGCACTAATTCCTAGTATGGGTAACCATACTTGGCCACATGTCAAGTCACTTTCACTTTCCTACCCAGGTTTCGGCACCAATGTAACAAAGTCAATGACTTGAGAAGGAAGAGGACGGGGTCTGCTTGACTGCTGCTGATGATTTTATTCGGCTTTAATAAATAAACAGAACGTCACGCTACCAGCGCTCAATATAGTACAATTGCATATGAAAAATCACAGGGCTCTCCAGAGCAGGAACAGTCTCCACACCACTCAGCAGTCGGTCTCTCTCTCCCTGCCAGCTCATTCCCGGGCCTCTTTATGTGGTCTCTCCACACCAATTACTGGAACAAGACACAGGTGTTTGTCATTTGCATTTGACCCACTTACTCACCGCTCATCTCCCAACTCTCTCTCCCGCTGCAGACCTCACTGAACCACGCCCCTCTCACCACATTAACATATTTCATCACCACCATCTGCGGTCTAGGTTTGCATGAATTAGTTTTTTGTTTCCATTTTCCTGTCATTAGGAATACATTATGTACGTCTTTATTCAGACACCAAGAGTATGTTGATCTGATTCTGGACCCACAGGTTTGATTATCTGATCGGATAAAAAATGCAACTAAACATATAATCATGTATCGTTAGGATAAAAAAAAGGCTTTTAGAAATATCACCCATATATTTTATGGCTGACATCAAATGCTGTGCATCTTCAAACTCGGTGGTATGGGTTGATGTTAATGGCATTAAATGACTGTATACATCTTTACGAAACAAACTTACAATGTGCTTTAGATAACTATTGCAAACATGCAATTCACATTTCTTTAGAAAAAAACCAAAGCTCATACAATAACACTGTGATGGCCAGTGGAGGTTGCACCTTAAACAGAAGCCAAATTCATTATAATTATTTTACATATACAAATGTATTATAGTTTTTAAGTTTTGGATGTGCAAATGAACCATAAACATTTGACATTTTTAAAGAGTTGCTGTGAGACTTGGTGCGATAAAAATAATGGTAAATCATCTGCAGTAGACATGCAGTCTTGAAACCTTAATAAACCTTCAATGAGAAATGATTGGTGACAATGCAGATGCATGTGGTGTCACTGGCTGCGAACATTCAGTTTTTCTAACATGCTGTTAATTGCTGCAATTACAGCATATTAATTGAAAAAGTGTGGAAGCTCATTTCCGCCACAGAATAAAATATAAAAAAGATAATTACACCTTTTTCACAATTTCTTGCTATCCTGAGCCCATATCTCACATTTCAGACCTTTTTCTTGCAATTCTAAAAAAAATTAAGAATTGGCAGATATGAACTCGAGCTCAAAGTTGCTAGATATATACTCAAAATTCTAAGATGCTAACTCAAAATTGCAAGATATAAACTCGAAATTGTGACAAACTCATAATGAGATATAAACTCACATTTGTAAGATACAAACTCAGAATTACAAGATAAAAGAATTTCAAGATATAAAGTCAGAATTGTGACACAAACTCAAAAATAGAGAGATTCAAACCCAAAATTGCAAAAAAATCAACTCAAAATTGCGAGATATAAAGTCAGAATTGCGATACATATACTCAGAATTGTGAGATATAAACTCAGAATTGTAAGATATAACCTTAAAATTCTGAGAAAAAGTCAGAATTGTGAGATATGATCTTGTCAAATATAAACTCAGAATTACAAGATATAAACTCAAAATTGCATATAGCCTGCAATTCTGAGGGGAAAAGTCAGAATTGGGAGATAAAAAGGTCACAATTTATATATATATATTATATATATAATATATTTATATAATATATATTAATAGCATGGCAGGAACAAGCTTCCATAAAAAAAGTGCTGCAGTATGAGTACTGCTGAGCATTGAAATATACATACTTTTTTGAGCTTCAATGCATTTGCAGACTTCCCAGAATTATGATAATGTTGATAATGTGAGGTCTCTGCGGATCTCTGGTGGCTCGTGGACTTGCTGTTCCTGATGTTTTTGCTTTTGTGAGTTGAGTTTTTTTTTCAACCCACTGGCGGATACACAAGCACCTCTGACAGGAGGTGGGTGTAAAGATTTTCTGCATCCCCCGTACATCCACACCTTCCCCTTCTCTCCTCAGTACTCAGACAGAAATCTCTCTGAAACAGCTTCCCAACTCCAAAACTACTAAACAATGCACAACTTCCTGACTGGCACCACATTACTTCCTTGTAATGCTTAATCGACACCACAGTCTATCAGTTTGATGTTAGCCACCATGTTCATGTTTGTATCATTCAGATGGTGTTTTACTTTTAGTAAAACTATGAACTGGAAAAAAAAATACACTCATTTGATGTTGTCCGTATTAATCACAGTGACAGGTAAATAAATAAAATATCAACTCAATATTCTTCATTCTCATTACGCAGTAATTTGAAATTAAATCGTTAAGTAAATTGGTGTAACGCTAATGTTTTTGTTTTGTGTGATCTGGAGTCTCTCTGGGTTATGTTTTTATTTTAATAAATCAGATTTGCAACTGTACATAAATGGATGGATTAGAAGTGGGGAGACATTTGTTTGCATTTGTTTTGTGATTTTATATATTTTTATTATTATATTATATTATATTATATTATATTTAAATGTTTTATTATTTCAGGATATATGTCTTATTAATTTCACTACATAACTATTTTTTTTATGTTTCCAAATCCTTTGTTTAATTTTTGATCAAAACTGGTGGGACATTTGCTTGCATTGCATTTTATTTTATTTTATTGTTTTTTTAATTTATATGTTATGTTATGTTATGTTATGTTATGTTATTTTATTTTATTCCTTCGGTTTAATAAAGTGTTTTAACTACATTTTGAATATCTGATTTTCTGATTTCAGTGTGGACTTTTATATTGTATTTGTGCAGGTGTGTGTGTCTGTTTGTTGAAATTGCGTCATAATTTTTTAGCTGGGCTATTTGCTTTTATTGAACTTCAACTACAGTTTTAAATTAGAAATGACAAGAAACACTTCATTACAGCTGTAGCGATTTGTCTTGTGTGAGAGGATGTTAAAAGTCAGTCCTGAGATGAAACAGTCTTTGTTATGACTTCATTCTCAGAGGGAACATACACCTCACAAATGTAGAGGGAAAATTTTGAGCACAGCTTCAAAATTCCTCGCTGATGCAGACTGAAACTCTCCCTCTCTCTCCGTCTATCTCCGCTCACTCTCTCGCTCGTTCTTTCTGTCTGGCCAGGCCTCAGGTAGAAAAATGTAGCATGGCTTTGACAGCTCTCCTTGATGGTTATTTTTGTATTCCAGGAGAAACTAGCACTAAATGAGAGATAGAGATAGATATGTACTGTGTAGAGACTGGAATGATGTTCCTGCAACACAATTAGAGCTTGATGTTCCATCATCATCCGATTTTCCAGGAATGCTTTAAATTTATCTCAGTATATGTGTGTGTCAGAAATACGGGAGCTGCTTTGAACCCAAGGCTTGCCAAGATACACTCTTAAAAATAAAGGTGCTTCAAAAGGTTCTTCAAGCGATGCCATAGAAGAACCATTTTTGGTTCCACAAAGAACCATTCAGTCAAAGGTTCTCTTTCTTACCTTGTTCATGATGTGTGTGCTGTGTGTGCACTTAGGATGGGTTAAATGCAGAGCACTAATTCCTAGTATGGGTAACCATACTTGGCCACATGTCAAGTCACTTTCACTTTCCTACCCAGGTTTCGGCACCAATGTAACAAAGTCAATGACTTGAGAAGGAAGAGGACGGGGTCTGCTTGACTGCTGCTGATGATTTTATTCGGCTTTAATAAATAAACAGAACGTCACGCTACCAGCGCTCAATATAGTACAATTGCATATGAAAAATCACAGGGCTCTCCAGAGCAGGAACAGTCTCCACACCACTCAGCAGTCGGTCTCTCTCTCCCTGCCAGCTCATTCCCGGGCCTCTTTATGTGGTCTCTCCACACCAATTACTGGAACAAGACACAGGTGTTTGTCATTTGCATTTGACCCACTTACTCACCGCTCATCTCCCAACTCTCTCTCCCGCTGCAGACCTCACTGAACCACGCCCCTCTCACCACATTAACATATTTCATCACCACCATCTGCGGTCTAGGTTTGCATGAATTAGTTTTTTGTTTCCATTTTCCTGTCATTAGGAATACATTATGTACGTCTTTATTCAGACACCAAGAGTATGTTGATCTGATTCTGGACCCACAGGTTTGATATTATTATGATCGGATAAAAAATGCAACTAAACATATAATCATGTATCGTTAGGATAAAAAAAAGGCTTTTAGAAATATCACCCATATATTTTATGGCTGACATCAAATGCTGTGCATCTTCAAACTCGGTGGTATGGGTTGATGTTAATGGCATTAAATGACTGTATACATCTTTACGAAACAAACTTACAATGTGCTTTAGATAACTATTGCAAACATGCAATTCACATTTCTTTAGAAAAAAACCAAAGCTCATACAATAACACTGTGATGGCCAGTGGAGGTTGCACCTTAAACAGAAGCCAAATTCATTATAATTATTTTACATATACAAATGTATTATAGTTTTTAAGTTTTGGATGTGCAAATGAACCATAAACATTTGACATTTTTAAAGAGTTGCTGTGAGACTTGGTGCGATAAAAATAATGGTAAATCATCTGCAGTAGACATGCAGTCTTGAAACCTTAATAAACCTTCAATGAGAAATGATTGGTGACAATGCAGATGCATGTGGTGTCACTGGCTGCGAACATTCAGTTTTTCTAACATGCTGTTAATTGCTGCAATTACAGCATATTAATTGAAAAAGTGTGGAAGCTCATTTCCGCCACAGAATAAAATATAAAAAAGATAATTACACCTTTTTCACAATTTCTTGCTATCCTGAGCCCATATCTCACATTTCAGACCTTTTTCTTGCAATTCTAAAAAAAATTAAGAATTGGCAGATATGAACTCGAGCTCAAAGTTGCTAGATATATACTCAAAATTCTAAGATGCTAACTCAAAATTGCAAGATATAAACTCGAAATTGTGACAAACTCATAATGAGATATAAACTCACATTTGTAAGATACAAACTCAGAATTACAAGATAAAAGAATTTCAAGATATAAAGTCAGAATTGTGACACAAACTCAAAAATAGAGAGATTCAAACCCAAAATTGCAAAAAAATCAACTCAAAATTGCGAGATATAAAGTCAGAATTGCGATACATATACTCAGAATTGTGAGATATAAACTCAGAATTGTAAGATATAACCTTAAAATTCTGAGAAAAAGTCAGAATTGTGAGATATGATCTTGTCAAATATAAACTCAGAATTACAAGATATAAACTCAAAATTGCATATAGCCTGCAATTCTGAGGGGAAAAGTCAGAATTGGGAGATAAAAAGGTCACAATTTATATATATATATATTATATATATAATATATTTATATAATATATATTAATAGCATGGCAGGAACAAGCTTCCATAAAAAAAGTGCTGCAGTATGAGTACTGCTGAGCATTGAAATATACATACTTTTTTGAGCTTCAATGCATTTGCAGACTTCCCAGAATTATGATAATGTTGATAATGTGAGGTCTCTGCGGATCTCTGGTGGCTCGTGGACTTGCTGTTCCTGATGTTTTTGCTTTTGTGAGTTGAGTTTTTTTTTCAACCCACTGGCGGATACACAAGCACCTCTGACAGGAGGTGGGTGTAAAGATTTTCTGCATCCCCCGTACATCCACACCTTCCCCTTCTCTCCTCAGTACTCAGACAGAAATCTCTCTGAAACAGCTTCCCAACTCCAAAACTACTAAACAATGCACAACTTCCTGACTGGCACCACATTACTTCCTTGTAATGCTTAATCGACACCACAGTCTATCAGTTTGATGTTAGCCACCATGTTCATGTTTGTATCATTCAGATGGTGTTTTACTTTTAGTAAAACTATGAACTGGAAAAAAAAATACACTCATTTGATGTTGTCCGTATTAATCACAGTGACAGGTAAATAAATAAAATATCAACTCAATATTCTTCATTCTCATTACGCAGTAATTTGAAATTAAATCGTTAAGTAAATTGGTGTAACGCTAATGTTTTTGTTTTGTGTGATCTGGAGTCTCTCTGGGTTATGTTTTTATTTTAATAAATCAGATTTGCAACTGTACATAAATGGATGGATTAGAAGTGGGGAGACATTTGTTTGCATTTGTTTTGTGATTTTATATATTTTTATTATTATATTATATTATATTATATTATATTTAAATGTTTTATTATTTCAGGATATATGTCTTATTAATTTCACTACATAACTATTTTTTTTATGTTTCCAAATCCTTTGTTTAATTTTTGATCAAAACTGGTGGGACATTTGCTTGCATTGCATTTTATTTTATTTTATTGTTTTTTTAATTTATATGTTATGTTATGTTATGTTATGTTATGTTATTTTATTTTATTCCTTCGGTTTAATAAAGTGTTTTAACTACATTTTGAATATCTGATTTTCTGATTTCAGTGTGGACTTTTATATTGTATTTGTGCAGGTGTGTGTGTCTGTTTGTTGAAATTGCGTCATAATTTTTTAGCTGGGCTATTTGCTTTTATTGAACTTCAACTACAGTTTTAAATTAGAAATGACAAGAAACACTTCATTACAGCTGTAGCGATTTGTCTTGTGTGAGAGGATGTTAAAAGTCAGTCCTGAGATGAAACAGTCTTTGTTATGACTTCATTCTCAGAGGGAACATACACCTCACAAATGTAGAGGGAAAATTTTGAGCACAGCTTCAAAATTCCTCGCTGATGCAGACTGAAACTCTCCCTCTCTCTCCGTCTATCTCCGCTCACTCTCTCGCTCGTTCTTTCTGTCTGGCCAGGCCTCAGGTAGAAAAATGTAGCATGGCTTTGACAGCTCTCCTTGATGGTTATTTTTGTATTCCAGGAGAAACTAGCACTAAATGAGAGATAGAGATAGATATGTACTGTGTAGAGACTGGAATGATGTTCCTGCAACACAATTAGAGCTTGATGTTCCATCATCATCCGATTTTCCAGGAATGCTTTAAATTTATCTCAGTATATGTGTGTGTCAGAAATACGGGAGCTGCTTTGAACCCAAGGCTTGCCAAGATACACTCTTAAAAATAAAGGTGCTTCAAAAGGTTCTTCAAGCGATGCCATAGAAGAACCATTTTTGGTTCCACAAAGAACCATTCAGTCAAAGGTTCTCTTTCTTACCTTTTTATAATCTGAAGAACCTTCTTTCGCCACAAAGAACCTTTTGCGAAACAGAAAGGTTCTTCAGATGTTAAAGGTTCTTTATGGAACCATTTAGAAAAAAAGGTTCTTCTATGGCATCGTGAAGCACCTTTATTTTTAAGAGTGTACAAGCTACTACAGTCAAACTATTGTTTGAAAAAAAACTCTGAATTTAACATATTGTGCTCTATCGATCGGTCGGTCGGTCTGTCTGTCACATGACCAAACTCATCCATTTGCATGTCTAATTCAGAATGTGGTTCTTAGAATTGACAAGACAGTTGACCCTGAGTGGTCAGCTAAGTATCTACAGCGGATCTAAAATATTCATAATTAATCATAACTAGTTATGGTTAATTATTCATATTTCCCATGAGCTGATTCGTTACACATCCCATTATCAGAATTTTTTTCCAGTTTAATTTTTGCTTTGATTTTGTATAAAAATGTCTTAACTTTTCCTTAGTTATAGTATGTTGGTGGCGTCACTACTTTTAGTTTGTTCCTCGTCAACACTGCTGGTGTATGTCAGTGTAGAAGTGATGGAGATGGATCATTTGTTCATTTGTGTTGCTTTTCACATTATTGTATTTCCGTGTGTGTTTGTGTGTTTTCTCCCTGACAACCTCATGTCACCATGTCAAGGCCCCTTTCTCTTCTGCCTCCCTTTGCAGTGAATGTTTCTATCCACATTCATCTAGACTCTCGGGTATTTCCCTATTCATCTGACTCGTGGCTATCAATCTTTAATGAATTTGAGCACAGAGACTCTTATGGAGAAATATGACATAGAGTACCTCAAGTATCATATGCTACCCACAATTCCTCCAAAAACAAACTCATTATTAGTCATATAATCACTACAGTACTTCGATATAGACTGTTAAAATGAACACTAAACTGTGTTTAGCAGTCTGTGTGTGTGAATATATATGCTGTATATATACTGCATATTAAAAAAGCCTAACAGGTTAGAAATAAAGACTAAAACTAACTAAAACTGAAACTAAAACCATTAAAAAATTATAAAATAAACACTGAGTGACATCAGAATCAGAATCAGAATTAGCTTTATTCACCAGGTGTGTGCAAACACACGAGGAATTTGTTGTGTTTTTTTTAAGGTGCTCCTGGTACATACATACATACATACACATCTGTCATGAGAACAGAAAAAAAAAACATTTAAATAGTAAGACTTAAAAATAAATAGTAATAATAATAAATAATAATAATAATGATGATGTGTATGAATTATTATTGAAATATGAAATATATTTCAAAATATATTTCATGAAATATATGAAATATATTTCAAATATATTTCAAAAATTAAATACGAAAAACTAGTTGTTAAAAACACCTTTTTGCCAAGGAAACTGTTTTTTTCTTCTTTTTGAATAAAGTTTAACTAATTTTTTTAAATACTAGAAATATAATAATAATAAATAATAATAATAATGATGATGTGTATGAATTATTATTGAAATATGAAATATATTTCAAAATATATTTCAAATATATTTCAAAAATTAAATACGAAAAACTAGTTGTTAAAAACACCTTTTTGCCAAGGAAACTGTTTTTTTCTTCTTTTTGAATAAAGTTTAACTAATTTTTTTAAATACTAGAAATGAATAAATAAATAACTAATAAAAATTAATAAAACTATAGACACACAGGGAAAACTACTAGAACTGACGAAAACACAACAAAAGTACTTTACCTAAAATTTAAATTAAAATAGAAAATATATAAATAAAAACTTCTGATTCTGATAAAAAAAACAACTAGTAGGCCTATTTGAATGATACTAAAATAACATTGTTCGTTCATCAGCACATATACAGTATATATTTCACATCTCAGGCAAAGCATATAAGATTCTTACTAAATTATATGATATATTTTCCGTATGCCAGTATAAATAAAGCTAGGTTATATAAATTAATCTTTTACTTAACACTTTTTGACAGTTATGCAGGTCTCTAATTTCTTGTTTTCTTAATCTGACCTGCTGACACGAGGCACATGGACAGTCATTAGCATGAATTGGGGTTAAATGTCTTGCTTGGGGTCACGATGACTAACCAACGACATAACATTTAAATAGCAGTTTAAATATTTCAAATTATAAAACGTGTGTTATTCTGTGTGAGCCATCTCTCTACTGAGTAATGATTTTCTCTGTTTTCACAGCTCATATCCTTGAGCAAATGGGTTGTGATTAATTTCCCGATTTCACTGATGTATTCAGTCGTTTTATGCTTACAACAAATAACTAAGAGACTCTGAGTTTTGGGATTTACTTTTTCACAATACACATTGTTTCAAAGCAGCACATAAAATGCATGCGTCTACATTACAATTTAGAGTGATCTGTTATTAGAAGTGAATGTGTCCAAGTAATGTTCATTTAACAAATGAACAGTTCAAGGTAATATAATCATACAGTTAGCTAACATGAATTAATTTCAGGCAGAAGCTCATTAAAGCCATTGAATTTGAGCACAGAGACTCTTATGGAGAAATATGACATAGAGTACCTCAAGTATCATATGCTACCCACAATTCCTCCAAAAACAAACTCATTATTAGTCATATAATCACTACAGTACTTCGATATAGACTGTTAAAATGAACACTAAACTGTGTTTAGCAGTCTGTGTGTGTGAATATATATGCTGTATATATACTGCATATTAAAAAAGCCTAACAGGTTAGAAATAAAGACTAAAACTAACTAAAACTGAAACTAAAACCATTAAAAAATTATAAAATAAACACTGAGTGACATCAGAATCAGAATCAGAATTAGCTTTATTCACCAGGTGTGTGCAAACACACGAGGAATTTGTTGTGTTTTTTTTAAGGTGCTCCTGGTACATACATACATACATACACATCTGTCATGAGAACAGAAAAAAAAAACATTTAAATAGTAAGACTTAAAAATAAATAGTAATAATAATAAATAATAATAATAATGATGATGTGTATGAATTATTATTGAAATATGAAATATATTTCAAAATATATTTCATGAAATATATGAAATATATTTCAAATATATTTCAAAAATTAAATACGAAAAACTAGTTGTTAAAAACACCTTTTTGCCAAGGAAACTGTTTTTTTCTTCTTTTTGAATAAAGTTTAACTAATTTTTTTAAATACTAGAAATGAATAAATAAATAACTAATAAAAATTAATAAAACTATAGACACACAGGGAAAACTACTAGAACTGACGAAAACACAACAAAAGTACTTTACCTAAAATTTAAATTAAAATAGAAAATATATAAATAAAAACTTCTGATTCTGATAAAAAAAACAACTAGTAGGCCTATTTGAATGATACTAAAATAACATTGTTCGTTCATCAGCACATATACAGTATATATTTCACATCTCAGGCAAAGCATATAAGATTCTTACTAAATTATATGATATATTTTCCGTATGCCAGTATAAATAAAGCTAGGTTATATAAATTAATCTTTTACTTAACACTTTTTGACAGTTATGCAGGTCTCTAATTTCTTGTTTTCTTAATCTGACCTGCTGACACGAGGCACATGGACAGTCATTAGCATGAATTGGGGTTAAATGTCTTGCTTGGGGTCACGATGACTAACCAACGACATAACATTTAAATAGCAGTTTAAATATTTCAAATTATAAAACGTGTGTTATTCTGTGTGAGCCATCTCTCTACTGAGTAATGGTTTTCACAGCTCATATCCTTGAGCAAATGGGTTGTGATTAATTTCCCGATTTCACTGATGTATTCAGTCGTTTTATGCTTACAACAAATAACTAAGAGACTCTGAGTTTTGGGATTTACTTTTTCACAATACACATTGTTTCAAAGCAGCACATAAAATGCATGCGTCTACATTACAATTTAGAGTGATCTGTTATTAGAAGTGAATGTGTCCAAGTAATGTTCATTTAACAAATGAACAGTTCAAGGTAATATAATCATACAGTTAGCTAACATGAATTAATTTCAGGCAGAAGCTCATTAAAGCCATTATTACAGGTGTGATCATAATGAATACAATATAGAGAACATTTGGCAGTTGTGCATGTCAATTCAAGTTGGTGTCATCGGGGGTCCTCGCAGGGGGCAGCATCATCTCTTCACAGGTGTTGGGTCATCTGAAGTCTTTCTATGAGGCTGGATCCACGCTGGAGCTGGTGTAATCTCTAGATACTTCGAGATGGGCATCCCGGGGTAGGAACAGAAAGACAAATGGAAAAGAATTAGCTTAGCTGCTGTTCATAACGTTTCAAGCAAAAATTATGTTTGTGACTTTTATTTGATCTAAATGGGAACAAGAGTGAGATTGAGATTCTTTATGCGAATGCTTGGCTAAAGGAATAATCTAGATTTAAACAGAGAGCGTATGTTTGAGTCCGGACATTATCAGGATGACTATTCCAGAGTTCGGGAGCCAGATGAGAAAATGATCTCCCTCCTTTAGTGGACTTAGATATCCTAGGCACTTGTCACGAATTCGGTCCATGGACTTCCGTTTATTCACCACCAGAGGTCACCCTTTCCATTACATTGACTCTCGCACAACACAAACTGTTGCATAGCACCCCGGACTACATATCCCATCATTCATTGCACGGTTTGCACACTGCACTGACTGCACTCATTGCACACAGCTGTTTCTAATCACCTCACTCACTATATAACACCCACTCTAACCACCTTTCTCTGCTGAATATTGTTTAGCCTGTACCCCTTTCCGAGTCTCCATGTTTTCCTTGTTTTGCCTTGCCTGTTTTTGCGGTTTCTGATCTTTGCCTGTTTTCCTGGATTTCTCCCTCTCGTCTCGCCCCTGTGATTCTGTCTGCCGATCGGTGACCTACGCTAGCCCTAGGACTATTCTTGTGTTTTTGCCCACTATATACCTGTTTGCCTTTGTTCGACCCTGCCTGTTATACCACGTCTCTTTAAATAAAGCTTGCAGATGGATCCACACGTCTCACGTCTCGTCAGCCAAGTTACAGAATATTCAGCCAAACAAGGATCCAGCGGCTTTTCCAGAGGACTCTGGCCAGGTATGGACCCAGTCACCCAACTACTACATTTTCGGCAAGGAGGCCTTTCTATTGAGGAGTATGTTCACCAGTTCTGTGTGCTATCTTATCAAGTTCCTCTGTATGATGAAGTTTTGTTTAAAGACTTGTTCCGTTTTGGACTGGATGAACCCACAAAATCTTGTTACCTGGAGAGGAATGTAACTGAAGTTTAAGGGATCTTATGGATTATGCTTTGTTGTCTGCTGGCTCTTTGTTTACTGTGGGTGTCGCGGAGGAAGAACGCGACACAATGTCTGTGACTGAAGTGGTGGCTGTACCAGAGCACACTCACAAAATGGCGGCGGCAGCAGAGCCTGATCGCAAAATGGCGGCCACACTAGAGCACACTCACAAGATGGTGGCGACAGCTGAGCACACTCACAAGATGGTGGACACAACAGCATCAAGTCAAGTCACGGTTGATCATCATGAGTCAGGTCAAGTAACAGTTTATTATCATGAGTCAAGTCTAGTCACAGCTGTTCGTCATGAGTCTAGTCAAGTCACAGTTGATCGTCATGAGTCAAATCGAGTCACAGTTTATTATCCTGAGTCTGGTCAAGTCA
>NW_015505759.1:553420-558604 GCF_001515645.1 Sinocyclocheilus grahami | reverse complement strand
TCACAGCTGATCATCCAGAGTCCCGTCACGTCTCAGCTGTTCGTCCAGTGTCCCGTCACATGACAGCTGATCATCCAGAGTCCCGTCACGTCACAGCTGATCATCCAGAGTCACGTCACATCACAGCTGATCATCCTGAGTCCCGTCAGTACACAACTGATCGTCAGGAGTCTCGCCATGTCCTGTCTGTTGCACCCAGATCGTCAGGGTCAGTCTTTTGGTATCCCAGTCTGGTATCTAGTGTGAGGGATACACCACTGGTGTCTGCACGCACAGCTGGTATCCCCAAACCCACTCACTCTAACCCTTCTGTTCATTAACTAATTCCCCTGTCTGAAGTGTTTCCCCTGATGGGGATCGCTTGTTGTTGTGTTTGGGCTGCATACACCTCCACAGAACTCCCAGAGGCGGCAGCATCCTCTATCGGGTCTCCAGAGTCGGCGGCTGAAGCTACAGTATCTCCTGAGGTAGTGGTGCTCACTGCTGTGTTCTCTCGTCTCGCCCCTGTGATTCTGTCTGCCGATCGGTGACCTACGCTAGCCCTAGGACTATTAGTGTAATTACTGTTATACCACGTCTCTTTAAATAAAGTTTGCAGATGGATCCACACGTCTCACGTCTCGTCAGCCCCGTTACAGCACTACTAAAAGTCCAGTTTTGTGACCTTAAAGAGTGTGATGGATTATAGGGCATAAGAAGATCAGTTTAGTATAAAGGAGCTAAACCATTTAGTGCCTTATAGGTCAGTAGCAATATTTTGAAATCAATATGGAACTTAATAGGTAACCAGTGTAGAGATGATAAAATTGGGGTGATCATATTTTTTGACCTGGTAAGAACTCTAGCAGCTATATTTTGGACTAACTGTAGCGTGTTTATTGAAGATGCATTGCAGGACAACCAGCTAGTAGTGCATGACAGTAATCTAATCGAGAGGCCATGAAAGCATGAACTAGCTTTTCTGAATCAGAAACAGATAACATTTACTTGGGGATTTCTGTTTTTTACTGATAAAACATGGCAGAATTTATATTTGGATTTTTTTATATATACAGTGGGTACGGAAAGTATTCAGACCCCCTTAAATGTTTCACTCTTTGTTATATTGCAGCCATTTGCATTAATGTACACACAGCACCCCATATTGACAGAAAAACACAGAATTGTTGTCATTTTTGCAGATTTATTAAAAAAGAAAACTGAAATATCACATGGTCCTAAGTATTCAGACCCTTTGCTCAGTATTTAGTAGAAGCACCCTTTTGATCTAATACAGCCATGAGTCTTTTGGGGAAAGATGCAACACATATATATATATATATAATTTATCAAATGTGTAAATAAAGACATTTAACATTTATAATGTTACAAAATATTTATTTTTTCAAATAAATGCTTTTGAACTTTCTATTCATTAAAAATACTGAAAAGAATATATTAGGATTTCAACAAAAATATGAAGTAACTGTTTTCACCATTGATCATAAGAAATATTTCTTGAGCAACAAATCAGCATATTAGAATGATTTCTGAAGGATCACATGACACTGAAGACTGGAGTAATGATGCTGAAAATTCAGCTTTGCATCACAGAAATAAATAACATTTTAAATTTTATTTAAATAGAAAATAGTTTTTCTAATAATAATAATTGTAATAATATTTCACAATATTACTGCATTTTTTATTAAAGGGGTCATATGATGTTGCTAAAAAGAACATTATTTTATGTATTTGGTGTAATGAAATGTGTTTATGCAGTTTAAGGTTAAAAAAACACATTATTTCCCACATACTGTACATTATTGTTTCTCCTCTATGTCCCGCCTTTCTGAAACGCGTCGAGTTTTACAAAGCTCATCGGTCTGAAAAGCGAGATGTGCTCTGATTGGCCAGCTATCCAGTGCGTTGTGATTGGCCGAATACCTCAAGTGTGTGACGGAAATGTTACGCCCCTACCATACTGTGATGCCTTGTCAGGCCGGAGCGATGAGACAAAAACATTAAAACCCATTATAAACGAGGCATTTGTTGCATCCGTGGGGACATAATTATGGATTATAATGACTTATACTGTCTTTTTACGCGTTGTATCGTGCCGCGTAAACATAAAACCATATCTGCATTTGTGATCGGAGAAATTACAAACAACAAGCGCTACTCTACGCTGCCCAAAACTGGCGTTTTAATCATCAGTGGCAAATCCTTTAAATATAAAAAACGTACTTACGGTCTGTGAATCAGAACAGCCAGCATTGTAGTCTACTCTCCCAGGATCAGGAAACAGTCCTCCATAAAATGTGCTGCACACATCTGAATGTTTGGGTTGAACTGTTCTGGAACAGTGTTGTAAATACAACTTAACCACTGATTTCTAGTTGTGTCTTCTTTTGGAAGGCCAAACAAAGTAGTTTCACTTTCACAACGAAACACAGCGTCACACACGGCGGCCTTGAGTGAGCGGCGGCCAGCGGATTCGACGAAGGAGCGGCCGGTGGGCTTGCGGCAACCACATGTGACAACCCCGGGCTGGACTACGCTTCGTTAGAATGAGCCGTTTTAGGTAGGCGTGGTTGACTCTTAACTTTTATAAAGAATATCTTTTTGGATTTGAGACTTTAGTCTTTGCAACTTTACAAATCTTCTTTATGCACCAAGAGCTTGAAACACTTCAAAGAGAAAGGAAAAATTTTAATCGCATCATATGACCCCTTTAAATAAATGCAGCCTTGGTGAACTCAAACTTTTGAACAGAAGTGCATATATTTGATTGAATTTCATTCATTATTTATTTAAAAAACTTTCAGCTGTTGCATCAAAGCAGGCCGTGATTTTTCAAGTATCTTAATGAGGCTGTAACCTGCCTGATCTCCAAGGAGTAAATTGCATCTCAGAAGGAAACAATCTCAGGCATCATTAGTTCACTAAACACGCAGATCGGAGTCTGCTTCGTGGGTAAGATGAGTCATTCAACTCCAGAATGGTCTGCAGGAACTTGCTCCACCCCTGAAAAAGCTTTCCTTTTACTGACAGAAGTGACAGTTTAAAATTTAAATACTTTAACAATGGATTTGTTGCTTTCAAACATGCAGCTTTTCACTTCATAAAACATTGGATTACTGTGGATTATTGTGATGTTTTTATCAGCTGTTTGGACTCTCGTTCTGACGGCACCCATTCACTGCAGAGGATCCATTGGTGAGCAAGTGATGTAATGCCAAATTTCTCCAAATCTGTTCCCATGAAGAAACAAACTCATCTACATCTTGGATGGCCTGAGGGTGAGTAAAATTTCAGAAAATGTTCATTTCTGGGTGAATTATTTCTTTAAGACCAGCTGTTGTTTCTAAGGCCACAACTTAAACCCCATGAGATCCAAGTGGTCTCTCACAGTAAATCACCTCCAGTCTTGCATGCAGCTGTAAATTCACTTTGTGATTGTTTATCATGTGGGTTTGAAATCCTGCAGCCTGCGTTCAGTTCAGTTAGCAGGTCAGTGGGACGCCCAGTCGCGCTTCCTACAGATTCAGACCCAGACCAGTGTGAGTTTACTAACCTCCTCTCAGGCTCCCAATGAATTCAACACTTTCATCCAAGCTGGGAAATTGGCTGGACTCCCTGTTCTTCCAGCTTCAGTAATGCATCTAACCCTGGCTTTCGTTACTGCTGTAAACGCTGAACAATTACTCTGGATGTATTTTAGCTGGGCTTTTATTCAAAGTCTTTAGGAGTGCATCTTTTGAAGAAAAGAAAATCACTTTTTGGATTCATTTATTAGCTTTGTTTAATTTCTGTTTGATTCATGTTCAACCTTCTGGAATTATAAATTCAGAACAGATTGAGTAACGATTGAAAAGCATAAGCATGTTCTTTCTCATAAATAAATCAACTACAGTGTTAAGCCCCCAAAGCCAAAAGCTTACATCATTTTTTTTTCTGTTTTAGTTTGGAGATTTCAGAAATATTTAGTTACACCCTATATCAGGGATCTTCAAATCTGGCCCACGAGATCCACTTTCCTTCAGAGTTTAGCTCTAACCCTAATCAAACACACCTGAGCATGCTAATCAATGTCTTCAGGATCATTAGAAAATCACAGGTAAGTTTGATCAGGGTTGGAACTAAACTCAGCAGCGCATTGGCCCTCCAGGGAAAGATTTGAGGAACCCTGCCCTATATGAAGATATTACATAATAAAGGCTCTAGCCAAAAATAATTGTCTCCTATTTACAATGTGTATAGAAAAGAACCACCCCCTTTAAAATAATCACATTTTGTTGCTTTGCAGCCTGAACTAAACTGATCCAGTTTTTGTTTCTCCAGCTGTATTTACTCAGTGCAACTTATAACATCCAAGTGAAAGATATAACACCAAAATATCAGAAAAAAATAAAAATAATAATTACTGTTGGAAAAAGGATCACCACCTTGTGTCAGTATTTTGTTGAATCACCTTTCATCGGAGTATGCACGGTCAGCTTTCGAGCAGCTGATTGTCATCACTGCGAGCTGCTCTCGCTGCGCACGCTCCGCTCTCGCCTGGCTGTGTTTGATGAGAGCGGCCAGGCTCGCGATCCCGCTGGCAGCGGTCCCGCTGTTGCCGAGGCACCCGAGATCGCGGGTGGATTTAGCGGAGGGATCCGAGACGGGCTCGTCCTTTTCTCGGTCATCACCCGCTAGATCCGCGGGGCTCTCTCACGGTTCGGGAGCCCGCGCTGCGGGTTCTTTCCCCCCCCCCGAGAGAGAGAGAGAGCCAGACGCTTCATCTATCTTCCTGGATGTGATGAGTGTCGAGACAGAGGAGACTGTGGACTCGCCACCACAGTCCCTCGCGTATGAGATGTGATTCGTGATTATGGGGTTTGTGATTATGGGGTGTGTTTCATGCATTCGCCAAAATAAAATATAGTTTGGCCAGCCTAGAAACAGGACGCTCGTCCTAAAAATAATTAGACGAGACCAGATCACAGCCTTCACGACGGGGGCCTTCCATTTTCCCTGATCTCCATGCTGAGGTGTCAAGATCGTGGGAGAAACTGTACTCATCCCGTATTACAGCCCCACAGTCTCGAATTATTCAAAAGAACATCGTGGGGCTGAATGATAAGGGATGTGGGGTGATGCCAGTGGTGGAGCAGAAGCTTGCGAGCTATCTCTCCCCATCCTCAGCATCGTCCCTGAAGG
>NW_015505759.1:551005-552230 GCF_001515645.1 Sinocyclocheilus grahami | reverse complement strand
GAGAGCCAGACGCTTCATCTATCTTCCTCCGAGGAGGTGGATGTGATGAGTGTCGAGACAGAGGAGACTGTGGACTCGCCACCATAGTCCCTCGCGTATGAGGTGTGATTTGTGATTATGGGGGATGATTCGCGCCAAAAATAAAATATTGTTTGGCCAGCCTAGAAACAGGACGCTCGTCCTAAAAATAATTAGACGAGACCAGATCACAGCCTTCACGACGGGGGCCTTCCATTTTCCCTGATCTCCATGCTGAGGTGTCAAGATCGTGGGAGAAACTGTACTCATCCCGTATTACAGCCCCACAGTCTCGAATTATTCAAAAGAACATCGTGGGGCTGAATGATAAGGGATGTGGGGTGATGCCAGTGGTGGAGCAGAAGCTTGCGAGCTATCTCTCCCCATCCTCAGCATCGTCCCTGAAGGCCCCGAAGCTTCCCACCAGGCCCGTTAGGCTTACATCGAGTCTGGTTGGGAAAGCTTATACGGCGGTAGGTCAGGCTGGCGCATGTTTGCACACCATGGTGTACAAGCATACCAGGCTGCCCTGCTCGGGGGTGGGGGGCTGCTGAGCAGGAGCAGCCCAAGCCATCAAGCTCCTCATATCGCCAGTCTCAAAAACAGAGCGTCGCAACCCGCACCCCTCCACAGAAAGATCGGGGGTCGGGGCGATGCTCTCAGTTGGGGTCTTCTAGACCGAAAACAGATCTGCACACCGTTATTTGTCTAAGAGGATCTCGGCTAAATGGTTCTAACATTGTCAGGTCCCTGAGGGTAGCCCACCTGGGGAGGAAAGGATAACACCTCAGTATACGGTGCCCAATCCTCCTCAGTGCCCTCACGGAGGCTTATTGATACCCCTGCCACCCTCGGTGCTTCAGGGCTCAGTGAGCTCCGACGAGCGAAAATCCCAGCTGCCGTCCGGCAACGGTACGGCACGGGAGCGCTCGCCCCCTCAAGTGAGGGTGCTACAGCAGTCAGGTCGGTTGTTCCCTCAGTGCCCTCATGGAGGTTCATTGATACCCCTGCCACCTCGGTGCTTCAAGGCTTAGTGAGCTCCGACGAGCGAAATTCCCAGCTGCCGCCCGGCAACGGTACGGCATGGGAGAGCTCGCCCCCTTAAGTGAGGGTGCTACAGCAGTCAGGTCGGTCGTTCCCTGCTGGTCATCCGCTTCAGGGCACCGAACTGGCTCCTATAATAATACCAGATGCCAGCCTCGAGAGG
>NW_015505759.1:547555-548543 GCF_001515645.1 Sinocyclocheilus grahami | reverse complement strand
AAGGTTACAGAATCCAGTTCGGTTCTCGTCCGCCTCGTTTCAACGGGGTCATCCCCACACTAGTGGGCCCCGAGCAGGCTCTGGTAATGGAACAAGAAGTAGATACTCTCTTGAGGAAGGGGGCCATAGAACGTGTTCCTCCTCTCGAGAGAGCGTCTGGGTTCTACAGCCATTACTTCATCGTTCCGAGGGGGGGTTGGGGGGTTGCGTCCTATCTTAGATCTCCGTCTTCTGAACTGTGCTATCAAATGGCTTCGGTTCAAGATGCTAGCAGATAGTCATCCTCCCTCAAGACTGGAAGTTCCTGAGGTTTGCTTTCGGGGGCGACGCATACCAATATCGAGTTCTTCCCTTCGGCCTGTCACTCTCACCCCGCACTTTCATGAAGTGTGTGGATGCTGCTCTGGCTCCACTGCGACTCCAGGACATCCGCATACTCAATTATATCAACGATTGGTTAATACTAGCTCAATCGGAGCAGATGGCGGCTCGGCATCAAAATGTCGTCCTCGCCCATATGAGAGAGCTGGGGTTAAGACTATACGCCAAGAAGAGTGTTCTTTCTCCACTACAGAGAACCACTTATTTAGGCGTGGTGAGGGACTCAATCTCGATGCAGGCACGTCTGTCTCCTGCTCGAATCGAGTCAATCCTCACGACAGTCACGAGAGTAAGAGAAGGCCAGTCACTCACTGTCAAACAGTTTCAGAGGCTGTTGGGCCTGATGGCAGCGGCGTCCAACGTGATACCTTTTGGGCTGCTGTACATGAGACCCTTGCAGTGGTGGCTCAGAACCAAAGGATTTTCCCCGAGGGGGAATCTGCTTTGCATGATCAAGGTCATGCGGTGATGCTTACGTGCCTTAGACATGTGTCCGCTCTGCCTAGGGTCTGTGGAAAGGCCATCATCTCTTTTGGCACGTCAACTGCCGGGAAATGCTGGCCGTGTTTCGAGCTCTGACACACTTCCTTCCAGACCTAAGGGGGCA
>NW_015505759.1:546823-547364 GCF_001515645.1 Sinocyclocheilus grahami | reverse complement strand
CAGGCATGGTTAGGGCATTCCTTTACCCGAGGGCCGGGTATGTCCCTAAGGTGCCCACTTCTTCACCAGGGCCCATAGTACTTCAGGCATTCTGTCCTCCTCCGTACCAGGAAGTAGGCCAAGAAGGGCTTAATCTGCTCTGTCCAGTTCGAGCACTGGGCGCTTACACACACAGAGCTGCCCCGTGGCATAAGGCAGAACAGCTTTTTGTTTGTTTTGGTCCGCCAAAGAAGGGATTTTCGGCGACCAAGCAGACTATGAGTAGGTGGGTGGTCGAGGCCATCTCGCTAGCCTACGAGTCCTCTGACCTCCCGTCACCTATGGGGGTCAGAGCGCACTCGACCAGGAGTATGGCGGCCTCCAAGGCTTTCAGCTTGGGTGTGGCCTTGCAGGACATTTGTGCTGCGGCGGGCTGGTCCTCTCCGTACACTTTTGTCCGTTTTTACAACCTAGACCTGGCATCTACCCCAGGTTCCCAAGTTCTCTATCTTTGTGATGTGCTCATAGGACACACACACAGGCAGGGACTTGGTAGTATGGC
>NW_015505759.1:532160-546569 GCF_001515645.1 Sinocyclocheilus grahami | reverse complement strand
GCTGCTCCATTGGACTGATTTGACACGTGCTTCAGAACGCGGTCACGCAAGGGCATTCCCAAAGCGACTCGACGCAGCGTCTCGTTCCCTCGGGGAACCATGGTTACATACGTAACCTAGAGACGATTTCCGCCAGACCTATTGTTTGGTGTTGTGGCCAAATAATTTAGTTTTAATCTCATCTGCCTCAGAATCTTCAAGGTTCGTTTTGGCAAAGCTCAGTCGTGACTGCATGTGGCCTTTCTTGAAGAGTGTTTTTTTTTCTTGCAACCCTACAAGAGAATTTGTTGGCCAGGACGTGTCCTGGGAAAATGGCACGTATGGTCACCCTATCATAAATTCCTGCAGTTGCTTCAGAGTTGCTGTAGGCCTCTTGGTCACCTCTCTGACCAGTTTCCTCCTGGCTCTTTCATCCAGTTTGGAGTGCCGTCCTGATCCAGGGAGGGTCTATGTTGTACCAAATACCTTCCACTTCTTAATAGACTTCACTGTGCTTCTAGACATTGATAAAGACTTTTAAAAAAATTGTATCCATCTCCTTACTTGTGCCTGTCCACAACTTTATCTCGGAGATCTTTTGACAGTGCTTGCCACCCATAGTTGATTGTTTGCTTCAGTTGCACTACTAAGGACTGAAATGCTCCAGGAAAGCTCTTTCCATGCTGAGCTAATCAAAATGACCACAGCTGATCACAGTTGAAAGTCAAATGGATTTGTGTGCCATTGAGAATGCGATTAGCTGAACATGTTTGAGTTTACAAGTCATTTTTAGGAGAGGGGTGATGCTTTTTCCAGCACAGTGATTCAGTTTTTTATACATTTTTTATTTTTTTCTGACATGTTGGTGTTATATCTTTCACTTGGATGTTATAAGTTGCACTGAATAAATACAGCTGGACAAAACAAAACTGTGTCTGTCTTAATTTCAGGCTGCAAAGCAACAACATGTGATTATTTAAAGGGGGTGATTCTTTTCTATAACTCATTAGACATCCAATAAAGTTGAGACACTATCAAGACTTTTATGAAATGAAAAATAAAACATGCACGTGTGCATCAACTCAATCAGCAGGTCTGGTTGTCATCTGATAGGCTTGTAGAGTAATATAACCACATCTGATTTGCCATTGCTGCACTGTTTACAAATTTCAACCAATGCAAAACAATTACGTAATAATTTGATGCAACTTTGATGTCACTTTTTGTGTTATATTCATTGCAGCTGCCATAATCGTAACCTTAATGTTTTATTTTGATTAATTGTACAGTCAGTTTCATGGGTAAATGGGTGAGTAAATGATGAAAAAATTGTCATTTTTGGGTGAACTATCACCTTAACCACCCGTTACAATTAGTTTTTCCCTCTGTTGCGTCTTGCATATGGTATTTCTCCTCTGGATGTTGATTGATGTGCGTGCAGGGCCAGTGAGGGAATGAGAGCTTCAGTGGAGGAAATCCTGCCACCATCTGAGTCCCAGTCACCCATGAGAAATGATTCCTGGTATGCTTGCTGGGACCAGAGACTGAAGATATTACGGGACAACTTTGATGTCACTTTTTGTGTTATATTCATTGCAGCTGCCATAATCGTAACCTTAATGTTTTATTTTGATTAATTGTACAGTCAGTTTCATGGGTAAATGGGTGAGTAAATGATGAAAAAATTGTCATTTTTGGGTGAACTATCACCTTAACCACCCGTTACAATTAGTTTTTCCCTCTGTTGCGTCTTGCATATGGTATTTCTCCTCTGGATGTTGATTGATGTGCGTGCAGGGCCAGTGAGGGAATGAGAGCTTCAGTGGAGGAAATCCTGCCACCATCTGAGTCCCAGTCACCCATGAGAAATGATTCCTGGTATGCTTGCTGGGACCAGAGACTGAAGATATACGCTCATACTGCAATTACGGGATAAATGGAGCTTGACCTGCCAGACTGATGATAAAAATGGAGGGAAGGTATAAATCGATTAATGGGGAAAATGGCAGAATGTGAGTTCTAGAGAGTTAAAGAAAATTATGCATTTGCATACAGGTGTAAGTGTGTGTGTGTGTGTGTGTGTGTGTACCTTCTTAACCATATATTATGGTCAAATTTGTATCCAAAAATGAGCTAATCCTGACTAAATCTTCCAAAACGTGTATGTTTATGTGGTTAAATGATGCATAATGTGTCAATAGACTCTTTAACATCAAGCTTGTATGTATAACTGGACAACATAAAAAATAAAAAATCATATTTCTGTCTTCACTAGTTTATTGTAAATCCTAAAGTGCAACAAATAAATCTTAAATAGGCAGGGCACATTTATTTATAACATTTCATACACAATGATAAATCAAAAGCCTTTACATAAAAAGGATTTGTAAATATGTCATATGCAAATGCATAAGACATAAAATGAACAATAAAAAAGTTAAAAAATTACAAATGTATTAAAAAAGTTATTTAAACTGTACTAAAAACAAATAAGAATAATTATATGTCTCTCAGTTAATATTCTCATGAAACTGCATGCGTAGTAATTATAAAATAAATGAAAAATGCTGTTTGAAATCGTTCTCGAACACGTTTTGCATATCACACCGCAGTGCAGATTTTGTGTGTGTGTGCATGTTTTTCTTTCCAGTGTGGACTTAAACCTGAATACACATCAACTCATGGGGACTCATGTCACCGTGGGGACCTAAATTGAGGTCCCCATGTGGAAACAAGCTTATAAATCATGTAGAATGAGTTAAAAAAAATGCAGAAGGTTTTCTATGAGGGGTAGGTTTAGGTTTAGAGTGACATATTATACGGTTTGTACAGTATAAAAACCATTACGTCTATGGAGAGTCCCCTCAAGGATAGTTTTTGGTAGACTGCCGTTTTAAGGAGAAAATGCTCAGCAATGGTGCTGTCTGCACATGGCTTGCCTTTAACCAAATTAAAAACACCATGTAAACAGTCAATACAGCGGGTTTTTAACTCTAAACGTTAAACTTTGATTCCTAATTTATGTGATGCTTATGAAAGATGGCATGTGGCCTGCTACCCTTAGCAACACCCTACCAACCACTTTGAACTCTGTAGCAAGTGCATAGCAACCCTGACCACTCACAATACATTGTGGCACAGACCAGAACCACTCACTTTTACTTTTTTTTCCTCAGGAAATGTAAAAATAGTTGTCTTTGCAACTTCTTAGTGAAACCTCCCTGATCTTCTATTCTTCTTTCCTCCAGTGCCTCGCTCCTTCATCCTTCTCTCTTTCCCTCCGCACTGATGTATGTCCACGGCCCACTCTTGAACCATCTGGAAAAGTGTGTGTGAAGCGCTGCTGCCTGTGTGTGTGTGTGTGTGTGTTGTAATGAGGATGACAGGCGCTCTGACTCTCGTTGTGGGTCACTGTCAGAAAGGCAGCAGGTGTTACACAGATTCTTCAGTCAGACGAATTCACTTTCTCATGCCTGTTTGCTCATTTGATCAACATTCTCTGGTCACTTTCTGATTCTGAATATTCTGAATTCTGAATATTAAAATCAGGTCTTAAGAAGTCATAGGTTGAAATGTGTTTGTATCAATTTTATGAAGTGCAACAACAAAAAAAACAATTATATGCAAATTCTAAAAATGAAGGCCACTTATAGTGTTAATCAATAATTCATCATTTAGTTTTACATCTGCATTTGGCACTTTTTCTCTGACCCTTATATTTTAAATTAGCCTTTTTTGGCTGCAGTGCCTTTTAGCTTTCTATGCAAATGCCATTTTTCACATGTGAAATGAGCAACTGCGCTCTGCTGACGGATCCAATATAGTGTTTAACTGCTCCATCCTTCAATAACAAGCTCTTTGCAAAGCCTGAAATTATATTCTGACGTTCGAACTGTTGAGGTCACACATATGTGATTATTTCAGGGCTAAATTTAAAAGTACTCTTTTGTTTAAAAACATCAGGGGTAATTTCATAATGACCCCTTTAAGCCTACTGTATTATATTAGATACGCACATTTCTGAGGCCTCTAAATGATCAAGGCCTGTCACACTCAATTTACATGCCTTCTGTCGTCTGATTGATAGTTTAGACTTTTTTAGCAAGTAAAAAGCCTTTTGTAATTGTATAATTGTACAAACATCCACATTCAGCTCATGCTTCACCTTTTTACTGTGAAATATTTGCTAATTTTTATCAAGTAAATGTAAGAATAACTTTGATATTGTTAGTAATATTTCATGAAGAACACTTAATGGACTGAAACAACTTAGGTTTCCTTGATTATCCAGATATCATTAATGAAAAGCCATTTTCAAATGCGATTATCAGATATGATCATTAGCCTTTTGAGGCACGTTTATTTCATCTCTCAATCATCATTGTATTGCCTTGCATTATAAGTTTTCTAAGATATAGACAAGTGATATTTATATCTCATTGATGTACATTACAAGCTATCAGAATTTGATCCAACTTTTTGTCCAAATAAATATCTGCATCTGCACTAAATTGTAATTTTTGCTCGGTTTGGGCCTCTGAATAAGATTAAGCAGTTTTTTTCCTCCATATTCTCACCATATCATACTGTATGAGCCATAAAAGCCTGATGTATCAACTCAACAAAAAGCAACATATGCATGCTTTATATATAAAATCTATTCTCACAATGCACCTAAAAATTAATGCATTCAATACCAAAGACTCTGTTCTGATCAATGAAATGAACTAAGTGGAATAAACCTTTATCACCTTAAATCTATAAATCAAAGCACTTTGATTCATGACTGTTTGTGTTGCATCATGATGTGTGTTTTGTGAGTGGAGTCACGTTCAGTGTTCTTGATGAGTGAGCTGAAACAAACGTTTGGAAAGCTGGGATTTGGATTTTGGAAACAGTCCATAAATTAGTAGAGAGATTTCATAAACTCAGACAGGCTCCTGAAAAAATTGTACGCACAATTGAACAGGTTATGCTTTTTATATACACTACTGTGATTGCCAAGAAAAAATTATTTTGTACTTGACAATGATAAATTACATTTAGTCTGATTAGTATGGCGCAAGCTGAATATTGTGTCCATGTATGGGACAGTGTGACTGCAGAATCGACTGGGCTTTGAGATTCATTTCAGACTTAAAGCAGCACTATGTAACTTTTTCTGTGTTCAGAATTGGCAAAATGTATATAATGAGCGAGTACATCATGAATTCATCTTCCAAACCGCGTTTTTGTCTTATTCCGAATCACTACGGTACACTTATAATAAGTACTTATATTTGGACTAGTGTAGCCTGGTCGGGTCGTCACCGCTGCGGAGTAACACATACCTGCGTGAATCGCCATAGACATAAACTTAGAGAAGTAGCTCCGGTTGGAATGTTCTTCCGCGAGATGTGTGCAGTTCTGTTTATTAACCGCTAGAGTTACATCGTGCTGCTTTAATTTGATTTTAAATGGATTCAAAGACAAACAAACAAGCAAACAATAAATAAATAAAGTTGGGGTTTTATGGCGTTCTGAGTGGTTGCTATGCAGTTGCTAAGTCGCCTTTTCATGTCTATTCTTGTCATTTAATTTTTTTTTGAAAAACTGAGTCCTGGTGTCCTCTACAGAGGACATAGCATAAATAAAATATAATTAAAAAAAAATGTTATTTTACCATTTTTTTCTTATGCTCTAAACAATGTAATGACATGAAAAAATACTAGATTCACAAAGCTTTTTATTTCTGGTTCTCAGGAGGATATTGTGAAATACGACATTAAAGAGTGTATAAATTAAATCATGATCTGTGGTTTTTTTTTTAGTGAGCAGTCAATTTGTTAAAACTTACTTGTTTGATAAGAAATATATACGAATATGAATAAGACATATGATAAGAAACCAAGGTTTCCTTGATTATCCAGACGTTCAAATGTGAGTCTCAAATATGATCATCGGGATTTTGAGGAATGTTTATTTGTTCACCTCTCAGTCATCATTGTATTGCATTGCATTGCATGTTTTGCCTACTTTGGGGGAACTTGCTTGATGAGAAATATACTGTTTTAATAAATTAACATTAATGAAAAAATACAAAACAGAATTGTATTGATTGTTGTTGTTTTCTTGATATTGTCAGTAATGTTTATTTAACATGAGGATTTGTCTTCCTCATTTCAGAAACACCAGTGCACACCACTGGTCTCTAGATATGGCTCAGGTCTCTGTGCGTGACATTTTCTCATGTTCATAGCACAAACTTAAATAGCAAATTACCTGTCAGAGTTTAACACTTAAGGATTTGTTGAAGTCACTGACTCTAGTTCAAGCACTAGAAATACTGCTGCTTCTCTAACAGCACTAGCAGCATTTGAGTCAGTTGTGAGCAGCGTGCTGGATGAAGTTGTGTCCTCACCTGCTCCTCACTGTCAGCACCTGTTTATAACATGATTCAGTGGAGCACACGGCCTCAATGGTGTCATTTTTAGGGCAGAACAACTTCTAACCATTTACATTATGTACTGTTGAAGAATCTGGCTTCACAGTGAGGTGAAAATAATCTAATTTCTGTCTAAAAATAAAAGTTCTTCTAACTTGCACATATGTATCCATACAGTATTACACATATACTGTATACTGACTTACACATATATTTACATGCTATTTACTTCTGGTATTTGTTGTTATGATTTTAATGTTTTTATAAGTTTGACTTATAATTGTATAAGTTTCTGTAGGCCCATGTTAATTTATACTTTAAACATGTTTCTAACACAAGTTACTTACTTGTACTTACTTCAAGTATTTGTTCAAAACTTGTAAAAATGTTGTCCCAACTTTCTAAAATGAGTCATCTGACCAATAAATTTTAGCGTGAAAAATTATGCAGTAACTATTAATAAAAAATGATAATTACGTTACATTTTAATTTACATTTTGTATTATCATATTACTTTAATGGCTGTCTCCTTCAACCCTTAAAGTCTATGTCGCTGCGATTGCTGCTAACCATGACACGGTGGAACGACAACAGTGACTGGTCTTCTTGTTGCGAGCCCCGACCTACACCAAAAGGACACTGGAAGGGGCAGCATCCATGGCGCTTTGGTAGGGATCCCAATTCGTCGGTCACCAACGTGACGTCGAGGGTGACCGACTGAAAGGGAACGTCTCGGTTACGTATGCAACCCTCGTTCCCTGAAGGAGGGAACGGAGACGTCACGTCCCGTCGCCACGGCTGCTGTACCACCACTGAGCGGCTTTAACAGTCATTATCAATTCTTTTTTCTTCTCTTCTCTTTCATATGTTCAGATGACACTGGATGTAGTGTTGATACAGTATGTGTAATGTATGCAAAGTTGTTATTCATTAATGTCAACTCTGAATTGTTTGCAATAAAAAAAAAATAAAAAATAAAAAATAAAAAAAAACACCACTGAGCGGCCGGATCACCGGCTCGGCTCCTCAACGAAAACCTGTTATGCATTGCACCAGCTGCCTTTTATGCTCACGCTGTGATCAGCGGCAGCTGGATGCAATCATCGCATGCCAATGTGCATTGGCTCGTTTAGTTTACACTCGAAGTGGATTGGTTTCTCTAGGTGAAATCCCAATTCGTCAGTCACCGACGTGACGTCTCCATTCCCTCCTTCAGGAAATGAGGGTTACATACATAACCGAGACGTTTCCTGTTTCCTCTGCCAGTGCCATCACGCCCCTCAAGGTTAAATGTCACTGACAATTGGTTACTTTTACATCACATCAGTAAATAATATACCTATTTCACAAGGGCGGTTTACGGGGTCCTGAAGCATGCAACATGGTGCATGCTTGGCATTTTATATTTGATGAAGAAGCTCTGGACTTTTGGTCCTGCAATACACAGCATAAAGACAGTGTTCACCCATTCAGACGGGAAACACCAAAGACGTTTCAAAACGCTAGTCAGTCTATACAAAGCAATGGCTCTCTCTAGTGGACAATGGAGTTAAATTATTTATATATTTCGATTGTTTGTGGTGTTTGCTAAAGATTGCACACAGATAAATTAATAATATAAAATAACCAATTTAAAAATTAGGTTCTTATTAATTATTCTTTTTCTCTTAAGTTAGAAAATAAGAAGAAATAGCAGTTATAAATGTATTTTATTCTTAAGAATGTTGGGGCTGGATTGACGCAAATCTTCTTGAGAAAGAAGTTAAATAATTGCTGCAAGTAGTTGTAAAAATGTGCACTTCTTGAAAACTTCTTAAGAGGTTCTCAACTATTTTCCTAAAACTTATAATAATCTTGAGGTATTAATTTACATAGCCATTATAAATTAATTTTATTCTTAAGAATGTTGGGGCTGGATTCACAAAAATAGTCTAAAGAAAGAAGCTAAGAAATTGTTTAAGATGGGGGAGGGGTGGGGGGTCAATTGCTACATTTCATTTTCATATGTCATACTATCATATCTCTGACTGTCATTGTTAAGTGTTATATTAGGTCAGATTTGTTACTGTCAATAGTTAAATCAAGTTCAGATTGTTTTATTGTGTTCAAAAAAGCAAAATAAAAAAAATAAAAAAGATGAATTCCAAGAAGTTTGTAAAACTGTGCAAGTCTTGATAAAGTTTTAAAATATGTCCTTAAAAACATAAGAAGAATCTTGAGATATTATTTCACCTTTTAAAACCAATGTCACACACAGATAAATTAATAATAAAATAAGTTAACACTAACACTAATATTTAATAATGTTTAATTTAATAATTAATTTGTAAAAATCTGAGTGAAATACCCTTTATCTGATCATGTGAAGTAATAGTTTTCACATTTAGTTTACCATTTTTTTTTTTATATTTAAAGCACTTTATGAGGGTCAGAGTCAGAGTATGCTATGTACAGTATATATTATCATATACTTATATATAGTTCTGATTTATATTCAGTAAGAAATAATAATCCTTTATCAGATTTATCAAGTGATTTACAATATGACAACAGCCTGAAGCTATTGGCACAAACACACACACAACGGAATTTTGTACTGCATAGTGCATACTCCAACTTGTGTTAAGAATAATTTGCATATAAGCTCCTGTACCCTCAGTTCACCCCCTCCACACACACACACACACACACACACACTTACTCACATGTTACTGTCATGTACACCCATACTATATGGAGATTATATTGCATGTTTTGCACTTTGTCATCTAGTTTTCTAATTTCCCCTAAGGCATCAAATTACACCATTTACAGCATGTCAACTCATGAGTCAGACGGATAGAGTCTAACCAAGAACTGAGAAAGTATTTATTTTAACCTACTCTGTAATTCAGAATGAAACCAACAACATAACAAAGAAAAGGTTCTGGTTCATTTGTAGGTCAAATACTGTCGTTCCAGTGAATCCCAAATAAGGGATCGAAAAGGAAACAAAAAAAACATTCTTTGGAATCTTTGAAGTCAATCTTTCCAAGGAAGGACAAAAACAGTGCAAACATGCGCTCACAGAGATTCATTCAGCCATTCTTTGGAAACCTGGTATAACTCGTTTTTTTTTTTACTAAGTGACATCACAACTCAGTAGTATTTGAATCTCTCCTCCACACTTCAGTGAACAGAAAAGCAAGTTATCACCAGCTGAAACACCACAAAATGGCAACTCAGCCGTCTCACTTTGAGGAGAACCTTCTGTGCCCTGTTTGCCGTGACATCTTCAGAGATCCCGTTCTCCTGCTGTGTTCTCATAGCTTTTGCTGGGTCTGTCTGGATCAGTACTGGGAGCTCAGCGGATCACAGATGTGCCCTGTATGCCGGACAGACTTTTGCATGGACCGTCCTCCATGCAACCGTGCTTTGAAGGACCTGTGTGAGATCTTCCTTCAGGAGAGAAAAAATTCGATGTCAGTAGAGGCCGAGTTATTCTGCAGTGTTCATGGAGAGAAACTTAAGCTCTTCTGCGAGGAAGACGAGCATCTCGTGTGCAGTGTGTGTGTGAACGATGATATTCATGTCAAACACACATGCAGACCTGTGGATGAAGCTGCAGTTGCTCTCAAGGTACAGTTCACATTATCTGTGAGATCCAGTAGCTTTTAGAGAAAAATATTACTTTACTTAAACTTTTTAGTTTTAATAGTTTTAATTTAAGAGAATTTAAAGAGAACTTAATTCTACTTCACTGTATTTTAACTTACAGATATTAATAATCAGATCA
The DNA here is from genome assembly GCF_001515645.1 of Sinocyclocheilus grahami. NCBI lineage: Eukaryota > Metazoa > Chordata > Actinopteri > Cypriniformes > Cyprinidae > Sinocyclocheilus > Sinocyclocheilus grahami. The sequence continues at coordinate 536,391 of NW_015505759.1, read as the reverse complement.
AAACTTCACATATCAATTAAAAAAACAGAGATTTTGTACTTCATTTTATTGTCGTTAAGCATCTAAGAATAGTGCAAATTCTTCGAAAAAAGTTAGAATTTTGAGTAAGGCCTGAATAAATAGTTTTTCCATGTGGAATGTAGGTATATATAACAATATAAATATTTAGACAGTCTGACATTGGAGTAAGGACTTAAGGAACTGGCCATTTAAAAACCCAATGACTAGATACAATTAGAGATAAGATTAAGAAGCTAAATCAGAGATTATTAACTAAAAGGATTGCCATCTGTGAGTCTCAGAAATCAGGTGTTTTGTGATAGTTTTGTGATGGTTATGATCAGAACTTTTGTTCTGAATTCGTTCTGGAATAGCACAGCAAAGAGCCTGGACGCAAATATGCATAATGCAGAAGAAAAATATATTTTGAGATAAATCAAATAACATTACTCTAACCCATTTTTTACCTTTTCAACTTTCTTTTCAGGAGGTGTTCAAAACAAGCCTGAAGTCTTTGCGAGAGAAGCACAAAGTCTTAAAATCAGAGAAATTCATCTGTAATCAGCGAGTGAAACACATCACGGTAAAATCAACAGTTGAAAAACCTTCATATTTTACAGAATTGAGTAACAATTGCATAACTTTTATCTTTGTACTGTGTTACAGCATCAAGCTGAGCAAACGGAGGCACATATTAAGAAGCAGTTTGAGCAGCTTCATCAGTTTTTGCGTGATGAAGAGGCGGCCAGGATAACTGCTCTGAGGGAGGAAGAGGAGAAGAAGAGGAAGCTGTCAGAGGAGCAGATGATTAGAATTAACAGTGAACTCTCATCTCTGGTAGAAAGAGTGAGGATCACTGAGGAAGAGATAGAGTCCAGCAACATCTCATTCCTGCTGGTACAGCCAATTATTTATCGTACTTTCTAACCAGGATCCAAAAGAATTTTTAATATTGTTTTTATTATATAATTGTTATATATTTGAATATTTAAACATTTATTTTTTTATTTTCGAAATATTTATTTGATTAATAGTTATTTGATCAAAAGTAAAATAAAAAAAAATATTATGACATATTATTACAATTTAAAACAACTGTTTTCTTTTTGAATATATTTTAAAATGTAATTTATTCTTGTGATCAAAGCTGTATTTTCAGCATCATTACTCCAGTCTCCAGTGTCACATGATCCTTTAGAGATCATTCTAATGCTAATTCTAATGCTCATTTGCTGCTCAAAAAACATTTCTAAATATTATTATCATTTTGAAAACAAGTATGCTTCTTAACAACTTTTATTTGACATTTTAGATGATTTAGATTTGATTATGAGATTTGTTTTTAATCACAATGTCTCTTTGTCATTTCCATGTAAATCTATCTGAAGAAGTACAAAGGCCCACCTGAAAGGTAAGTGCGATTTCGCTTGTTTGAATCTGTTTTGATTGTGACCCAAAATCGAGCTAACTGATGCATGTTCTTCCAGCACTCAGTGCAACAGTCCCTGTCCAGAGAACCTCCCAAAAGTGCTGATTGATGTGGCAAAGCACCTGGGAAATCTGAAATTCAGCGTATGGCAGAAAATGAAGGCTGCTGCTAAATACAGTGAGTACCTAAAAATTAAGGTTTTTCACTGGCATTGATGGTTCCATGAAGAATCTTTAAATTAAATCTTTCCATTCAACAAAAGGTTCTTTATTGTGGAAAAAGGTTCTTTAGATTTTTTAAATGTCCTTCACACTAAGAAACAAAAAATGATATGGTTATTTTATATGGAAACCATTTTCCGCCATGGTATTAAATAAAATAAATAAATGTAATTGGGACTTTTTTCTTGCGATTATGAGTTTATATCTCAATTTTTTTTTCTCTGAGATTATATCTCATAATTCTGACCTTTTTTCTCTCGGAATTCTGAGTTTACAAAAATAATAATAGATAATTTTTCTGACTTATCTCACAATTGTTTATGTCTCACAATTTTGACTTTTTTTTAGTTTATCTCACAATTCTTGATATTTGATATTTCACAGTTCTAAAAAAAAGTCAGAATTGTGAGATATAAACTCAGAATTGTGAGATAAGTCAGAAAAATTATCTATTATTATTTTATCTCACAATTTTCACCTTTATCAGAATTGTTTACATCTTACATTTCCATCACAGAATAAAAAAGATAATTATGGCTTTTTATCTCATAATTCTGTTTTTCATAATTCCCTCACAGTTTTAAATGTATATATCTCAAACACACACACACACACACACACACACACATATATATATATATATATATATATGTGTGTGTGTGTGTGTGTGTGTGTGTTTGAGATACGTATATGAGCAATATCACATGAGTAGCTGTGCTATATGGCTGTTTATCAGCACGGCTAATCACAGCGTGCCGATATACAGCCGTATCTCACGGCTACGAGTGGGATATTGCATTATACAACGGTTCGACGGCACGAGTGTGTTAATACATAAGAAACAACAACAGAGTGTCTTTAAACCCCTCACAGATTCAAATCTCAGTTTGACAGTATAACAGCTGAGCTCAAGATCTGTTACTAATTCGAAAACGTCACTTTAGAGCTAGTGACAAAGGAACGTTGAGTTGCTTCATTGAAAGCTTGTTGTATTACTGTATTAAAAGCTCACTGTATTATGTAGAGCAGTGATTCTCAAACTTTTTACACCAAGTACCACCTCAGAAAATATTTGGCTCTCCAAGTACCACCATAATGACCAACATTATAATACAGTAGCGTAGTAGGCCTAATTATTCAGCTACAGCTATGTACAGTTCAAAAATGAGGCAGTTTTATTCCTAATAAGAATATCTATTATTGTCTGCCACTTTAAACATTGTAAATGCAGTTTGAACATTAACACTGCACTGTGCTTACATACAGGTAAATAAAAAACTTAAATGATTAAATTAAAACGTACTGTACCTATAAGTTAAATAAAAACTGCACTGTACTTAAAAAGTAAAAAAAAAAACTGTACTGTACTTAAATGTAAAGTAAACAATGTACAGTATCTGACAAAAAAAATGAACACAGGCATCATTTAGCCACCTTGCTAACTTTTTTAAAGTGTTTTAACAGTGTTTCCCAACCAACGGCACAGTTTTGATATGTAAAAAAATCCCACGGCACACCACTTGCTTACAAAAAAAAAAAGGTAGAAAGGGGAAACTTATTTTTTATTATTATTTTTCCAATAATTAATTGCATCATCAGAGCTGGTATTTTGGCTTTATATATGATCAGACACTTGCCATCATAAGAGTTGCTTGGCAATGCTGTCCAAAGTACAAAACCAGCACTCTGATATAGCCTACAGCATTAATATAAAATATAACGTAATGAGACTTTGCTCTCAGCCAAAATGGTTTGCTCTGGAACAAATAATAGATTAATGAGACCTAAGACTACTCGTTAGATTTACCCAAAACAAATTATATCTCATGTTTAACCACTATAGAGAAATCAGAGCCAGCGACAAACTCCAGAAGAACTGGCCGAGGTGAGGCTGCTCTTGGCGGGTACATGAGCGCTGAACGGCCGCTAACGCTCTGCAGCTCACATCTCCGAAAACGTCGAAGCAGATTTTCAAATAGGTTTTCAAAAAGACTTTATTAACAAACCATGTATATTAGGTCTAAACAAGTACATTCTCACCTAAAAAAAAACTCTTAAAACTACACGTAATGAGACTTTGCTCTCAGCCAAAATGGTTTGCTCTGGAACAAATAATAGATTAATGAGACCTAAGACTACTCGTTAGATTTACCCAAAACAAATTATATCTCATGTTTAACCACTATAGAGAAATCAGAGCCAGCGACAAACTCCAGAAGAACTGGCCGAGGTGAGGCTGCTCTTGGCGGGTACATGAGCGCTGAACGGCCGCTAACGCTCTGCAGCTCACATCTCCGAAAACGTCGAAGCAGATTTTCAAATAGGTTTTCAAAAAGACTTTATTAACAAACCATGTATATTAGGTCTAAACAAGTACATTCTCACCTAAAAAAAAACTCTTAAAACTACATTCCGTGACACAAAAACAGTATTATTTATAAAATTATAGTGGATTGGGCATCTGCCATGACACTCGCTGTGAGAAATACCGCAAGCGGAGTGATACAACTGGTGTAACGGTTGGAGTTCCGATATCACTTGAATATCGCACTCCTCTCAGCCAATCAGATTCGAGAACCAG
>NW_015505759.1:524989-531803 GCF_001515645.1 Sinocyclocheilus grahami | reverse complement strand
GAGTCGAGAAAAAGAAAGAGACGTTGTATATATATATATATATATATATATATATATATATATATATATATATATATTTATAGAACAGTTCTTTCTGGTCCTCGAATTTGATTGGCTGAGAGGAGTGCGATATTCAAGTGAAATCGGAACTCCAACCTCGTGCCTATTATCTCACATGTTATATTGCTCATATATATCTCACAATTTTGACTTTTTTCTTCTCGGAATTGCGAGTTTATATCTCACAATTTTGATTTTATAATATATTGCAGATCTGAATTTACATCTTGCAATTCTGAAAAAAGTCAGAATTGTGAGACAAAAAGTCATAATTACTTTTTTATTCCGTGGCAGTTACATTTAAGCTTCTATACTTTTAAGAACTGTTCACTGAAAGGTTCTTGAGAAACCAAAAATGGTTCTTCTATTGCATCACTACGAAACCCCCCCTTTTGGAACCCATTATTTTTAAAAGTATAGTCTAAAATATTATAAACCTATTTCATTTATGTGAAAAACAAATGTCATGACATTCTCGTTCATCTGTAGTTCCTGTAATCCTTGACCCCAACACCGCTCACCCATGCCTGCATCTCTCTGACAATCTGAGCGATGTGTGGTTTGGTCAGTGGAGTCGACAGGCCTTGGCTTACACAAACAAATGTGAGGGCTATTCAAGCGTCCTGGGCTCTGAGGGCTTCAGCTCTGGGACTCACTACTGGGACGTCGAGGTCGGGGACAACACCACCTGGGTCTTAGGAGTGATTTCAGAGTCTGCCATCCAGACTCGAGACAATCTGTCCAGTTCTGGTCTGTGGCGCCTTGGCTTTCACAATGGCAGATATGGACAAGGCCTTTCAGGAGATATTCTCATGCCGCTTGCAGTGAAACAGAAGGTCCAACGCATCAGAGTCCAGCTGGACTGGGACGGAGGGCAAGTGTCATTCTTCAATCCTCTCACTGACACTCACCTCCACACCTTCAAGCACACCTTTAGCGAGAGAGTGTTTCCGTACTTCTGTAATGTGTGTCCGTCTCAAGCTCTGCGGATCTTGCCGGTGGAAATGGCTCCAGCAGGACTGGAGGTGCAGAGATTATCTGCATTAACCAGCAAAATAGAGAGCAAGTAGAGTTGCAGAAGTAAAAATCCTGTTTATTTTCTACACAGAGAGAAAAAAAAAGAAATTCCTGTGGAGACAAGGAATGGAAAAACTTCTGACCAGAACCAAAATATAAAAATATTGGAAAATAACTCATTGAATATTTTCAATGAGTCTTCTAATTTAATCTTTTGCAAAGTTTATATATATATATATATATATATATATACACATATACACACACATGTTATCATAAGGCAGCACTGAAGAAATTGTTAAATTTTGAAATGTAAGATTTTCACATCCAGTGCAGTTTGATGTTGTATTGTTTTTTTTGGCTTTTAAATATTATTATTTGAAATATTTATGCTTAATCTTGAAAGTACTTTTGGGTAGCGTGACAAACAATCCTACTGTGAATTGCAACACATGATCTATGCCTGTAATTATGAAGAACCTTCCCACCAAAAACACTCAACACATTGCATACATAGCTCTGTGTCAAAGAGCACACTGTTTTAGTTATCTCTTTTATTTTATTCTGTATTTATAAATATTACTTGAATGTTATGGAAAAAACAAACAAATAAAACATTTAATGGGTTGATTTGTTCAGACTTTTTTTTTTTTGGATGTTCAGTACTTTCTTCTGAGGTTATGAAGCCTTGAAAAAAAAATTGATCTATCTATTTTGTCACCAGGCTGTTGGTTAATGGAACAAAAGCATTCTATTGCTTTTATCTATTTTTAGATGAAATATTTAAACCTCTTAAAGGTTTGCATTTGTGGTTTGAGTATTGTATTTTATACATCAGGATTTTGTCTCGTATGATAAAGGAGAATATGGAGATCATACTAAAGGAAAAAAAACGTCAGTTGAGCAATTTGGTGCTTTAGAAATTATGTTTTATTGGATTAATAGTGATGTTACAAATGACGCATGAATTATTACAATAAAAAAAGATGGCAGATAGATATAGTCTGAGTTATGAAGGAAAATGCACAAATGTACAATCGCCCCATCAGCTGCTCTAGCAGTTAAGCCATTTGCATGCACTGGATTCATCTCTTTAAAATGCCCTGGAGTTTTTTTTGTTTTGTTTGTTTAACTGTTCTTAAATAACAATCGAACTGTATAAATTCTTCCTCATGGTTTCCGCAAAAAATATTCAAGTTGCGTGGTAGTCAAGGTCACTGAGTATTCACTGCTCTTCTCCAAAAACCACACTGTCTTTGGAGTTCAGCTTCAACAGTGGCAACAATAATGACAGTAATTGGAGCATGACTCCTGACATTGGTATCTCAGCACCTGTGATGTCCTCTAATTGATTCCCTTCTATGAGATGGACAAAAATGTTGTGTAAATGCCAGAGAGGCATTCCTCTGAAATGCTGCTGGTTTTTGTAAAACTGAGTGTGAGGAAATAAAAAAAAAATAGCTTCAAATGTTTTAGCATTATGCAAAACAGGACCTACAGAACAGGTATTGCTGGAATAATAACAAAAACTCTATAGAGAAACAATTTAAAAGTCATTCCCAAATGACCACATTTATTTTAAAAGATTCAAATCATTTGATTACACTATGCACTCGATTACAGGCATATCAACTAATTCCTTTAACTTTAAATTAAAACTGAAGACTTTCTTAAAAGTCTTAATTTGCACTTAGTGTTTTTGTATTGTTTTCCAGTATAAGTGTCTGAACATCCTTAAATAATGATACGTTTAAAACAATCAACAAACGTATTTGATAAATTGCACAAAATGAATTAAATTGCTTTATGTCTGTCAATGAAGTATGAAAACGTTTCGCTTTGAATTAAGTTGATTTTTCATGTGTGTGTGTGTGTGTGTGTGTGTGTGTGTGTGTGGCACTAGGCTATAGTTCTGGTAGTGTTAATGTTTTCGTCAGTTATGCAAAATCCCAGCTGTTATCAACCATCAAAAATTGTGTATATACACAAATCTAGTAGCCTACTTGAAAGTGAAACCAATGTTTTGTGTATTTCATAATGAGTTTATTTCTAATACAGAAACAAAACATTTTTTTCCATTATAGAAAACCCTAGCCCTTTAATCAGTAAATTTAAAATTCTGTTTTTTTTCTTTTTGTTATTGTTGCTGTTCATTATATTAATTTTCCTGTTGTATTTTATTTCTTTCATGCGCGTGTTCTATACCTTCTAATGCAAATATGTAATGATGTTGCCATGTTGTTTGTACATAACTAATTATTTAATTTAAAAAAAGAATGTAGGTCTCTGGCTCCCTCTAGCGATCACAACTGACAACTTGTTATTGCTAGAAACCGTGTGAGCCATATGTGAACGTCCAAAAACCGAACCGCGAGCAGGTCGGGAGCGGCTGCGAGTACCGTGAATTCAGGTAAAGTGGTCCGTTTAAACTTGACTGTACTGTGCTCAATCAGTTTACACTTTCAGAGCATAACAATGGTCTTTATTAAAGAGACACTATTTCTGTAAATGATCAAATAGTTTTGGTTGATGCAATATGACCCTGGTGGATGTGACATTAAAGAGGACTGCGTCATGTTCAAATGTAAAAAAAAAAACTTTTTTTTTAATGGTTGCTCATTAAATGTAAACAAATATCCTGACAGTTCCTGTTTTATTCGATACTACAGTTAACGGAATAAAATGCAAACAATAAAACATGTTGACACGTAGACTATAATCTACTTTTTTAGAAAACCGAAATGAGTCGCAGCCAGGAAATTCAAGTCAGATGTAAGAAAGGAAAGAGAAAAGAAGGCAAGGCATGGAGTTCAATCTGTGGACTGACGAAAGGATAAGAGGAGCAAAATGTTGATGCAAAATATAAGCTTTAAAATATGGAGTCAATTAAAGTTCATTTAAAGCGTTTAGAGAAAATAAGAGAAACAGTAACCATATGTAAAAACGTTTTCTGTTACATTTTTGTTAGCTTATTTGTTGTTGCTTGTCACATTTTTAATGTTGTAGAGTTTGTTTTCATCAATATTCTGACTTCGTGTCATTTAATGTCAACACAACATGTTCTCAGTTTTTTTGAATTTTACACGTGAATTGAGTGAACTGATGAAATGTATTCATAGCTTAGGCTATACTGTGTTTTTTGGGGTTTGTTAAATATGTCATTGAATACGTGTTAATAAATCATGTGTTTTTATTTAAGACATGATAAAAAAAAATTATAAATAAACGTATAAAAAACGTGTAAATAATACGTTTTACAAAAAGTGTCCCACTTTACCTGAATTCACCCTATCACATTTGATACATCAGGTGGTAGAATAGACTGTGTATAAAATGCATATACTGTAAATATCAGTAGTCACTCTATATGTCCCAATTATGTCTTAGTGTTTGGTTTCAAAGCATATAATGCAATCAGGGATTGAAAGTAACTCTTTCACTCACCAGCCAATTTGGCTACTAAATTAAGTTACCGGCCATTCATAACTTCTACTAACCAAAAAGAACAAAAAAAAAACATAAATAAACCAACAGCTTGAGGCTGTCTACACTGGGCGTGACAAGCGACCGTTGCAAATCATTTTGTGTCAGTACTTAGGGTTGTGCGATATTGACAAAAAATATCTAAATATTTTCTGGAATTTTATCGTTAAAGATAATTAGACAAGTGTGTTATTGTGCTGATATAAGGACTACCGTGGACAGCTGACTCCTAAAGTTTTTGATATATATTTAATATTCTGTGTGGTCAGTTCACAGCAGTGATATAAATTAATCTTTTCCAATAAGTTTAAAATTATTATTATTTAATTTTTTTTAACGGGCATTTTTACCTATATAAAAGCCATTTTTTCTAAAAGTGTGCATAATCTTTTAAGTCAAATTCTTACATATAACCAGTCAATTATTATAATACATTTAGGCTGTTACTAAACAAATTAAATCAATATCAACAAAATTAATCTTTGCAGAAGTTGCATATGAAGTGGCATTTAGATGTATTTACACATGTTAATGCAGCTCAGAGGGACATGGAATGCTTTAACCTGCAGTTACACATGCATAAATGTTTTGATATTTTAAACATGAAATGTTGTATACTGACACTTGCAATGATTTTAAAAATGAAAAGATACTTGAAATGTAAAACCGCCAGTAGGTGACAGCAAGTCACTCTTAAGTGAGTCATTGCGATTGAACCGAATCATTTAAACGGTTGATTCATTCAGGAACGAAACACGGTCATGTTGCTCAGAGACGCAAACCAGTGCTGTGGCTGTGTCTGTCACAAATCAAGCCTCTGTGGCTCCCTCCGATCCCTACCAGAGGGAACCGTCACCGGAGTACTAACTGTTCCTTAGGATTTAATTTCCCATCACCCCATGCCTGATATTGATTACATGCACAGGTGCTGATCATCACCATGACTATTTAGGCAGTGCCTACCTTACCCTTGTTGCGAAGTCTTGTTTTTGCTACTGCTGACATTACTGAGCGTTCATACCTTGTTTGATTACCTGTTGCCTACCTGGATTGTTTAGACCTGTCTGATTGTTCGCTGCTCGCCTCTTTGACCTTGCTCTGTTTTTGGATTTACTCTCTCCTCTGTCTGCCGCCGGCCTTGACCCTTTGCATGGACTCTGGTTATGATTCTGCCTTGCCTACGTTACCCCTGTATACTGTTGACTGAACTTTGCCTGTCTGATTGTTAATAAAGCTGCACACGGATCCCAACGTCACTGAATCGTCATTACAGAAGACTTCACCACAAGTCGATCCAGCGGCTTTCTATAATTTCACCACGGAGGTAACCGCTCATGCGTCAGTACTGGCTTCTCAGCAACAACAGCTTAACTGACTTACCTCACTCACAGAGGAGCTGGTAACGACTCTGCGAGCTCTGCGGATACCACCACCCGAGGAGAGCTCTCCGCCGTTTAACCCACCTCCACACGCTCCGGCAACGGCTGCCGTCACCACCAGCCCTCGCTTGGCATTTCCCGAAAAGTTTGATGGATCACCCACGAAGTGTAAGGGGTTTCTGCTCCAATGCTCGATGTTCGTTAATCAACAGCCCATGTTATACCCCACGGACAGTAGCCGCATTGCCTTTGTTTGTTCGCTCCTAACTGGTAGGGCGTTGGATTGGGCCACGGCGGTGTGGAGTGAGGACCGCATCGTTTTCCCCTCATTTACCAGTTTCATTCAACGCTTCAAGGAGGTGTTTGAACACCCCGAGGGTGGCAAAGAGGTAGGCGAGCAGTTATTATCCCTCCGTCAAGGAAAAAGTTCAGCAGCTGACTACGCACTATCCTTCCGCACGCTCGCTGCTCAGACAGGGTGGTTGGATGATCCCCTCAAGCTCCTCTTCCGCAAGGGACTCAATGCCGACCTACAATCTGAACTGGCCTGCCGGGATGAGGGTAGCTCTCTGGGACAATTAATTGAGCTGGCGATTCGCATTGACAACCTCATCCGCTCTCGACGACCTCCACCCCCTACCACTAGTCCCAGCAGCCTTGGAACAACTGCGGACGGCCAAGTATTTCACCAAGCTGGACCTTCGCAGTGCTTACAATCTCATCCGTATCCGGGAGGGGGATGAGTGGAAGACGGCCTTCTCCACTACATCTGGGCACTACGAGTATATTGTTATGCCGTTCGGGCTGTCCAACAGTCCTTCTATATTTCAGTCATTTATCAATGATGTGTTCCGAGACATGCTAAATCGTTGGGT
>NW_015505759.1:517155-524807 GCF_001515645.1 Sinocyclocheilus grahami | reverse complement strand
TTCATTTCCCATCACCCCATGCCTGATATTTAATACATGCACAGCTGCTGATCATCACCATACCTATTTAGGCAGTGCCTACCTTACCCTCGTTGCGAAGTCTTGTTTTTGCTACTGCTGACATTACTGAGCGTTCATACCTTGTTTGATTACCTGTTGCCTACCTGGATTGTTTAGACCTGTCTGATTGTTCGCTGCTCGCCTCTTTGACCTTGCTCTGTTTTTGGATTTACTCTCTCCTCTGTCTGCCGCCGGCCTCGACCCTTTGCATGGACTCTGGTTATTATTCTGCCTTGCCTACGTTACCCCTGCATACTGTTGACTGAACTTTGCCTGTCTGATTGTTAATAAAGCTGCACATGGATCCCAACATCACTGAATCGTCATTACAGTGTCTGGAATGATTTTTGTTGGCGAAATATAGCAAAAACAGCTAATATGGTGTCTAAAACGCAAGATATTTCTTGTTTACTGAATTGTTGTATAAAATCAATATCACATTTGTAACCATGCTTTAAAAAAAAACGTGATATTGATTAACTGTATGAAATTATATAAATATAGTCGTTTTCTCATTATAACGACTTAATTTTCTCGTGATCTCGACATAACGAGTCGTTTTCTCGTTATAACGACTTAATTTTTTCGTGATCTCGACATAACGAGTCGTTTTCTCGTTATAACAACTTAATTTTCTCGTGATCTCGACAAAGTTTTATTTTTATTTATTTTTTTACAATGATTGTTTGATCTACTGTTGCTATAGTAACGAACTCAACTTTGACATGCATCTGATGGACAGATAAACCATGCGCTCTTACTGTAGCCTATGTCATGGATATTTCAGCAAATTTTGCTTTGACTAGTAATAACGTCTACAATACATAAATAAAGGCTGATCAATCACTGTTGATATTTCCAGAGACAGTACGCTAAACATTTTGTTTGTGTAATTAACATGTTTAAATGGTCAAAGCAACACCGCAAACACAGGCGGAGCGCCTTCAGGATGCAGAACTATTCTGAAATCTTTTAGAGCTGCTTGAATTCAACTCACTTTTAATTTTCCTTTTATTTGAAAGAAAATTAGATATAATTTGTAATCTTTAGTACTCATTATATGCTGTGACTGATATCATGTGCGTTAAGCTTTCTTTTTTTATAAGAGCGTTCATGTGTATGTGTATATGTGTGTGTGTGTTTGTGTGGTTTCCACAAAGAAATGTAGAAAACACTAAATATTACAACACTGTAGAACATCACTGAATTAAATTAGCCTACAAATCACATTTCTTATCAATATACGTTTAATGATTAACAATAAAGATTAATAAGGAAAAGAGGCACATTACAAATAGCCTACGTCGTTGAAGCCCGTCCTACTGTAGATAAACAGATCCCCGCTTATTAACTAACAATCATGTACCTCAAAGAAGCACAAATAAAGATATAGGTGCAAACAGAATACAGTGATGTCAACCTTGGTTTTAATAAGCAATTATTTTATGACACAGAATGCGTTGGTGAAACTCATGCATCTAGCAAGAACGTAATATACAAAATAGTCATATTGATTCAAGCAACATTAACATTTATGAATGAATTAAATGTCAGTAATGAACAATACTGCACAAATTATAGCGATCACGAGGAAGGTCCTATTCTATCCCAAATGCCTACAGTAAAGTGGATACCGTATAGCCTACAACACCCCATCAGTTATATTCAGGTCAATAGTGCCACCTGTTGTAAATTAAGTCGTTATAACGAGAAAACAAGAAGGGGAAAAAATAATAATGCATGGCTGCTTAGAACTTCCGTAAGGACCTCTAGCTGTCAATTATAGTATTGCGGCCTGAACCAGGAAGTTATTTTAAGAGTCAAAGCCCATGGTGAAGATCGTTCCAGCTGCAATAATCATTTGTTATGGATTATGTAACAGAATACATCTTATGCATGTTAACAATCCTCAGATTGCTCTTAGGAAAGCCTGGGACAGGCTGGTCGAGTGTTATGCTTCACCAGAGGTAATCGAAGATGCGCTGTTCAAGAAACTAGACATGTTTACTAAAATTTCCAACAATGATTCTGCGAGACTAAGGGATCTAGGAGATCTTCTCATGGAAATCTTATCAGCAAAACAAGATGGACACTTGTCTGGCTTAGCTTTTTTGGATACCGCTCGAGGCATCAGTCCTATAGTAGCAAAGCTCTCACACAATCTTCAAGAGAAATGGGTAACCCAAGGATCCAAGTTTAAAGCAGATCACAACGGGCTTTTTTCCCCCTTCTCATTCTTTGCGGAGTTCATTTGCTATGAGGCACGTATCAGGAATGATCCCAGTTTTTCACTCATTTGTTCCAGCGATATCCACTCAAAGGAAAGACCAATTCCTAGGATGACGAGAGTTTCAGTGTCAGCTCACAAAACAGATGTTGTCAGGGACAGGAGAGTAGAAAATCTAGAAAGACACTGTCCAATACACAACAGACCACACCTTTTGAAAAGGTGTCGTGCTTTTAGAGCCAAACCTATTGAGGAGAGAAAATCTTTCCTCCGTGAAAATAGGATATTCTACAAGTGTTGCACATCCAGTACTCATCTGGGCAAAGATTGCAAGGTAGCTGTCGTGTAATGAATGCGAGAGTAAACTCCATGTCACAGTCATGCACCCAGGCCCACCTTCTCAAGTGCCTAAGTCTCCTACACCCCAAGAGAGCCATGGAGCAGAAGGAGATGACAATGAATTGTCAACATCCACAGTAATGTCTCACTGTACTCAGATCTGCATCAAGAGGCAACCAGGGAAATCATGCTCTAAGATATGTTTGGTGCGTATGTTCCCTCAGAATCAGCCAGAGAAGGTTGTCAAAATGTGTGGCTGTACTAGACGATCAGAGCAATCGCTTATTGGCTAAATCTGAATTTTTTTTTTTGATTGTTTAGCATTGACAGCGAACTTTCTTCTTATTCCCTCTGAACATGTGCTGGGGTTATGAATATATCTGCCAGGAAAGCTGAAAGGTTTGTGATCTCACCAGCTGCAGGAGGGGCTTCTTCTGCTCTACCACCGCTCATAGAGTGCAATCAAATACTCGCCAGCAGATCTGAAATACCTACCCCAAGTGTAGCCTTGAATCATGCTCACTTGAGGTCAATATCATGCCAAATTCCCAAACTCGACCCCAACACCCAGATACTTCTCTTACTGGGGAGAGACATTATAAGGGTGCACAATGTCAGACAACAAATTAATGGCCCACACGATGCACCCTTTGCCCAAAGGTTAGACTTAGGGTGGGTTGTAGTCGGGGAGGTATGTTTTGCGTAATGCCCATATACCTAGTGTAAGCACCTTCAGGACCAATATACTAGAGAATGGCCGCACCACTTACCTTTAACCCTGCACCAGTTACATGAATCTAAAAGAGGAAGCTCCTAACAGCGGGGAGCCGAGGAATGTTATCTTCGGAGCATGCAAAAACAGCATGTACAGAACCTCAGAAAACCTTCTCGGTTGTGATGTGTTCCAAAGGACTGAGAACGACAATGAACTTGCCCCGTCCATTGAGGACACAGCATTCTTAAGGATCATGGATTCTCAGGTTTACAGGGATGAAGAAAACAGTTGGGTTGCTCCATTGCCCTTCAGAGTGCCAAGACAAGCACTCCCCAATAATCGTGAACAAGCTCTTAATAGATTCCATTCTCTGCAACGTACCCTTAAAATGAAACCAGAGATGGAAAAACAGTTTGTCACTTTCATGAAGAAAATTCTGGAGAATAACCATGCTGAACCTGCACCACCACTAAAGGAGGGAGAGGAGTATTGGTTCTCACCGATCTTTGCGGTTTACCACCCAAAAAAGCCGGACCAAATCAGGGTGGTTTTCGACTCTAGTGCCCAACATCATGGCATCTCCCTCAACAAAGTCTTGTTAACCGGCCCTGATCTGAACAATAACTTGTTGGGAGCCCTTCTTCAATTCCGTAAGGAACCCATAGCCATCACAGCTGACATCAACAAATGTTCCATTGTTTCAAAGTCAGATAGGACCATCGTAACTTTCTTAGGTTCCTCTGGTTCAGAGACAGTGACCCAACAAAGGATGTCATAGAGTACCGCATGAAGGTACATGTGTTTGGCAATAGCCCTTCCCCGGCAGTTGCCATTTATGGGCTAAGGAAAGCCGCTAGCGAAGGTGAAAAAGTACATGGGTCAGATACTAGACAGTTTGTGGAAAGACACTACTACGTGGATGATGGACTCGTGTCCCTACCCACTGATGACCAGGCAATCAGTCTCCTCAAAAGAACACAAGCATCCTTAGCTGAATCGAACCTTCGTTTGCATAAGATTGCTTCAAACAGCGCCGTTGTTATGCAAGCCTTTCCTCAAATGGAACATGCTAAAACTGTAAAGGACTTAGACCTTAGTGGTGCGGTTCCTCCTATACAACGGACCCTTGGGTTGTGTTGGGAAGTAGCAGGCGACACTTTCACCTATGAAGTGTCATCAGTCAATAAACCATTCACAAAACGTGGTGTGCTGTCCACTGTGAACAGCATGTTTGATCCACTTGGCATGGTCTCTCCAGTCACCATACAAGGCCGAGACCCACTGCGGGAACTCTCGAACTATACCTCTGACTGGGATGCTTTACTTCCCAAAGAAACAAGGAAAGAATGGGAAACATGGCGAGACTCTCTGCAGGACCTAAAGCAACTGCATATTCCTCGAACTTATATTTCAGTTTCCCTCTCAGAGGCCAAGCTTGTTGAGTAATGTGTTTTTTCCGATGCCTCCACTAAAGCAATTAGTGCAGTGGCTTACCTCAGGGCCGTTGACAGGGATGGAAATAGTAATGTTTGATTTGTCTTGGGTAAAGCCAAACTAGCACCGCAACACAAACCAACAATTCCGCATCTCAAACTCTGTGCGGCAGTATTGGCGTTTACAATTGCTGACCTGATTCGTCATGAGCTAGATCTTGGAGTGGATGCCATAAGATTATACTGTGATAGCAAAGTAGTCTTAGGGTAAATTGGAGGAAGAGAGAAAAACTCTCCATTAAGGTCCAAAGAAAAGAACCCCTTGATTCTACATAAGCACAACCATGTCTCCATTCTTTTAGTTTCTCCACTGCCGCACTTCCATGAGAAAGTAGAACACCAAGGGCATCATTTTACGGAGGGAGCCTTGAGAATGGCTGGGTTCTGGATTATAGGAGGGAAAAGGCTGATTAGTTCAGTCTTACACCATTGTGTCACCTGTCGTAAGCTCTGCAGTAAAATGGAGGAACAAGTTATGGCAGACTTACCACCTGAGCGCCTAAACATAAATTCCCCATTCACCTATGTAGGATTGGACGTTTTTGGACCTTGGATGGTCAGAGCGAGGCGCACTAGAGGTGGACATGCAGAGAGTAAGCGTTGGGCTATATTGTTCACTTGCATGAGCGTAAGAGCGGTTCACATTGAGGTCATCGAATCAATGGATGCTTCCAGCTGCATCAACGCATTGAGACGATTCTTTGCCATACGAGGACCCACAAAGCAGCTAAGGTCCGATTGTAGCACAGACTTTGTGGGAGTGAGCAAAGAGCTAGGGCTGAACAAGTTGCAACAGGAAGAAAGGGTTCTCAGATATTTTAGTGGGCAGAACCGTTCCTGGGAGTTCAATCCTCCTTATTCTTCTCACAGAGGAGGTTCTTGGGAACATATGATTGGAGTGGCCCGCAGAATACTGGATTGCATCTTACTTTGTCCCATGAAGTCTTGTGCACACTTCCCAGTCAACACGTGAGATCATGCGATGATCACTGTGACATCACACGATCCTCATACTGTGATCCTCACGGTGTGAGTAATAGGTGAAATCATTGTGAGTTCACACGATCCTCATACTGTGATCCTCACGGTGTGAGTAATAGGTGAAATCATTGTGAGTTCACACGATCCTCATACTGTGATCCTCACGGTGTGAGTAATAGATGAAATCATTGTGAGTTCACACGATCCTCATACTGTGATCCTCACGGTATGAGTACTATATGAAATCATTGTGAGTTCACACGATCCTCATACTGTGATCCTCACGGTGTGAGTAATACATGAGCTCATTATGAACTCAAACGATCCTCACACTGCGATTCTCACAGTGTGAGTAATAGGTGAGCTCATTATGAACTCAAACTATCCTCATACTGTGATCCTCACAATGTGAGTAATAGGTGAGCTCATTGTGAGTTCACATGATCCTCGTACTCTCATCCTCACGGTGTGAGTAATAGGTGAAATCATTGTGAGTTCACACGATCCTCATACTCTGATCCTCACGGTGTGAGTAATACATGAGCTCATTATGAACTCAAACGATCCTCACACTGCGATTCTCACAGTGTGAGTAATAGGTGGGCTCATTATGAACTCAAACTATCCTCATACTGTAATCCTCACAATGTGAGTAATAGGTGAGCTCATTGTGAGTTCACATGATCCTCGTACTCTGATCCTCTGTGATCCTCACAGTGTGAGTAGTATATGAGCTCATTATGAACTCAAACGATCCTCACACTGCGATTCTCACAGTGTGAGTAATAGGTGAGCTCATTATGAACTCAAACTATCCACATACTGTGATCCTCACAATGTGAGTAATAGGTGAGCTCATTGTGAGTTTACACGATCCTCTTACTCTGATCCTCACGGTGTGAGTAGTATATGAGCTCATTATGAACTCAAGTGATCCTCGTACTCTGATCCTCATGGTGTGAGTAGTATGTGAGCTCATTGTGAGTTTCAAATTTTGAGCAGGTTGAGAGAAGGCAGTTCAAATATTAGTCACCGGGGATAAGATCATCTACATCTTGGTTAAGATTACTAAAAGTTTTGCACCTACAGCACACATTACATCCATTGATGCAGAAATGCAGATATGTTCTACATGCCTAAAGTATATAGAGAGATAAAACTGCTTGATTTTGTGTAACAGATTAAAATATAATCTGCATATACAATAAACTATAGTATTAATTTAGATCTCTCTACAGGAAGGATTTTGCAGGTTTTAATAAAATGTTATTTAATAACATTAGTAAGCTAAATAAGAATATGTCCAGTATGTGCCTCAGGCTTGCAAAGTATCGTCAACTCCTTTATGAGCATCAATGTAATCCTCGGCAAACTTTCAACACTTTGATGGTCAGCAAACTTTGGCTGTGCGTCTTTCGTCATCAGCCTGGAACTAAAGTTCAGTTCAGTTTGGTTACTTCCTATGAACAGGCTCAAAGAACAATTTGTTCAGAAATCGAACATCAAATTTGAAGCAATAATTAAAGCATATATCGTTAAGGAGTGGCAACAAAAATGGGATACGAGAAACACAGGATGTCATCTTTATAAAATACAGCGAGAAGTAGGAGTAGTGATGATATAAAAATTTTATCAAGTTTAAGTGTTGGTCACATGTTGAATAAAACTTTAAAATTAATAAATAAACATCCAACAGGATTATGTGAGCAGTGTTGCACACTTGAAATACGAGACTATAGACAAGCGTAATGAAATGAAGATCAGGTTCATCTTTAATAAACAAAACAAGTGAAGACAAAACGGAGCAAACATGGCACATCTCTCTTTCTTGCTCACC